>NW_006922347.1:273001-281990 GCF_000298275.1 Orycteropus afer afer
CTGACATCAGCAATGATATCCTTTGTTTTACATCCTTTTCTGAATTTGGCTTGAATTTCTGGCAGCTTCATGTCAATATACTGCTGCAACCATTTTTGAATCATCTTTACCAAAATGTTTCTTGCGTCTAATATTTATGATATTGTTCATAGTCTATGCATTCTGTTTCATCCCCTTTCTTTGGCATGGGCATAGATATGGATCTTTTCTAATCAATTGTCCATTGAGCATTCTTTAAATTTCTTGAGATAGATGAATGAGCACCTCCAGTACTGCATCTGCTTGTTGGAACCATGCAGTGGCTCAATTCCTGGGGCCTTGTTTTTCATCAGGTCCTTCAGTGAAGCTTGGAATTCTTCCTTGAAACCATTTGTTCTTGATCATATGTTACCTCCTGAAATGGTTGAGTGTGAACCAATTCTTTTTGGTACAGTCACTTTGTGTATTCCTTCCATTTTCTTTTGATGCTTCCTGTATTGTTCAGTATCTTGCCCACACAATTCTTTTACTTTGCAACTTAGGCCTTGAAATTTTCCTTCAGTTCTCTCAGTTTGAGAAATGCCAAGCGAGGTCTTCCCTTTCATTTTCTAATTTCATTTTCTAATTTCACCATGAAAATTTTCACTGTCTTCTCAAGCTGCCCTTTGAAATCCCCTATTAATCTCTTTTACTTCATCATTTTTTTTTTTTTCCCACTTGCTTTAGTTGCTTTTTGTTCAAGAGCAAGTTTCAGATTCTCTTCTGATGTTCATTTTGGTCATTCATTTTGACCTTTTTATCTCTTTATATATGGTGTCCTTGATGCCATCCTATAACTCTTCTGGTCTTAGGACACTGGTGTTCATTGTGTCAAATTTATTCTTTAGACACTTTCTAAATTCAGGTGGGATATTCTCAATGCCGTATTTTGACTCTCATAGACATCTTTTGATTTTCTTAAGCTTCATCTTTAACTTGTCTAGGCATATTCGATGGCATACTCCATAGTCAGCCCCTGGCCTTGTTCTGATGTTGAGTTTCTCCATGCTCTCTTTCCACTAATGCAGTCAATTTGATTCTTGTGTATTCCATCTAGCAGAGTCCGTATGTACTGTGATTGTTTATGTCATGTTGGCATTGAATAAGTCATTAGCCATACAAAATTCTGTCATGCAATCTCTGGTGTCAGTTCTTTCACCAAGGCTGCATTTTGCAACTATTGAGGCTTCTTCTTTGTTTCCAACTTTTGCATTGCAACCAACAATTATCAATTCATATTTATCACATTTTGGTCAATTTCAGACTGCAGAAGTTGTTAACAAATCTTCAATTTCTTCATCTTTGGCTTTAGTCATGCTGGGTAAATTTGAATAATAGTAGTATAAGTTGGTCTTTCTGCCACTCTTCAGAAGGAAGATGGGGCAATCTACTTCTGTAGTGATACTGCCTCAGAAACCCAAGAAGGGGTCACTGTGAGTCGGGTCCAACTTGACGGCACATAACAAAATAACCACATAGGCATATGGATACTATCCTATGATTGACAGCATTGTGGTTCATGATAGATCTTGAAATGTTGTTTTTGGCCAGGAATGTGACACCATTCCTCTTTAATTTGCCATTCCTGGCAAAGTAAACCATGTGATTGTCCATTTCCAAATGGCCAATACCAGTCCAGTTCAGCTCACTAATGCCTAGAATATCACTCTTAATGCATTGTATTTCATTTTTTGACAACTTCCAATTTTGTTAGGTTTTTACATCATACATCCCACATTCCAATTATTAAGGAATGTTTATAGTTGATTCTTCTTATTTTGAGTCATTTGACATCAGCAAGCAAAGGTCCAGAAATCCTTACTCCATCTACATCATTAAAGTTTCATCTACCTTTAGGAGACAGTTCTTTCCCAGTCACATTTTGAGTGTCTTCAACATGAGGGACTCATCTTTTGGCACTATGACAGACAACAATTCACTGCTATTCATAAAGTGTCCCAGTACTATATTAGAAAAAAATTCACTGGTATTGATAAGCTTTTCAGCAGCCACATTTTTCAAAAGTGGACTGCCACTTTCTTCTTCCTTGGCTGTCTTAGTCTGAAAACTCTGCTGAAACCTGTCCACCATGGGTGACCCTGCTGGTATTTGAAATACCATTGGCATAGCTTCTAGCACCACAGCAACATGTGAGCCACCAAAGTAAGCAAAATTGACAGATGAGCATTATATTGTTTTCTAAATATTCAGAAACCCAGTGGCATCATTAGGCAGGTGCAGCGAGGTGGACCACAGTTCCTATTGCTTTCAGAGGGTGACACCAAAATGACCCCACAGTGGGTGGCTATGATGGCTTGGGGTTGCCACTGGATGAAAAGGATGGTCTCGACCTTTGCAAATTGTGGAGGGAAGAAACAGTGCAGAGCCATGAAGGGCAGAACCAGGAAGGGTGGACCAAGAGATTCTTGCACTCAGTCTTGCATACAGAACAGAGTAGGGCCACTCCATCCACCAAGGGAATGGTTCATTGGATTACATGCCTATGAGGGGGTGTGATACGATGAGTTACCACACTGGGTGGCATCAAGCCATGTGAAGCCACTGTGGATACTGTAATATATAAACATCTAGTGGATACTGTTGTTGTTGTTAGGTGCCATGTAGTTGGTTCTGACTCATAGCAAACCTATGTACAACAGAATGAAACACTGCCTGGTCCTGTGTCGTACTCACAATTCTTGCTATGCATGAACCCGTCTTTGCTGCTGCGGTGTCAATCCATCTCTTTGAGGATCTTCCCCCTTTTCAGTTGGTTTTCTCCTTTACCCATTATTTTATCTTTCTCCAGGGATTGGTCCCTTCTGACAATATGATCAAAGTCTGAGAGATGAAATCTGGCCATTCTTGCTTCCAAAGAACATTCTTGTCTACACTTCCTCCAAGGCAAATTTGTTCATTCTTCTGGGTCCATGGTACCTTCAATATTTTTCACCAATGCCACAATTTGAAAGTATCAATTCTTCTGTGTTTTTCCTTATTCACTGTCTAGCTCTCACATGCTTAAGAAGCTACTGAAAATGCCATTTCTTAGTTCAGGTGCAGCTTAAACTTCAGTTGTCTTTGCTCTTATACGATTTAAAGAGGGCTTTTGCAGGAGATTTGTCTAGTAAAATATATCATTTGATTTCTTAACTCCTGCATCCCTGGATGTTGACTGTGGATCAAAGTAAAAGAAAATCCTTGACAACTTCAGTCTTGTCTCCCTTTATCATGATGCTGCATATCAGTGCAATTGTGAGGACTTTTTTTTTTTCTTTCTTTATGTTGAGGTATAAACCATACTAAAGGATGTAATCTTTGATCTTCATCAGTAAGTGCTTCATGTCTTCTTCATTCTAAGCAGGTAAGGGTGTATCTGCTTATTGCAGGTTTTACTGAGTCTTACCCTGATCATGATGCTGCATTCTTCTTCATGTAGTTCAGCTTTTTGGATTATTGGCTCAGTGTAGAGATTGAATAAGTTTGGTCGAAGGACACAGCCCAGTACACACCTTCCTGATTTTAAACCATACAGTACCCCTCTGTTCTGTTTGAATGACTGCCCCTTAGTCTATGTAAAGATTCCTCGTGAACACAATTAAGTTTTCTGAAATTTGCATTCTTCGTGATTTTACCCATAATTTGTTATAATCCACACCGCTGAATGCTTTTGCAGTTAATAAAACACAAGTAAACATCTTTCTGGTATTCTTTGCTTTGAGCCAAAATCCATCTATCAGTAATGATATCCCTTGTTCCATAACTTCTTCTGAATCCATCTTGAATTTCAACCAGTAGTCTATTAATATACTGTGGCAACCATTTTTAAATTATCTTCAGCAAAATTTTATTGCATCTAATATTAAACCACCACTCTTCTGTCAGTTTGCCTTACTGTGGTGGCTTGTGTGTTGCTGTGAGGCTGGAGGCTATGTCACCAGTATTTAAAATACCTGCAGGGTCACCCATGGTGGACAGCAGAGCTTTCAGATTAAGACTGACTTGGAAGAAGTAAAGGACCATCTGCTTAAAGTATTAACCAGTGAAAACCTCATGAACAGCAGTGAAACATTGTCTCACAAATTGCTAGAAAACTTTAAAAACAGTCCTGAAACATTATCTGATAGAAGTTGAGCCCCTCAGATCAGAAGGCACTCAAAATATGGTTGAGAAAGAGCTTCCTCCTCAGAGCAGAGTCTACAATAATGATGTGGATGGAGTAAAGCTTTTGGGAACTCCATTTGCTGATGTGGCATGATGCAGAAAAAGGGAGAAACAGCTACAAACATCCATTAATAATTGGAACATGGAATGTACAAAGTATGAATCTAGGAAAATTGGAAGTTGTCAAAAATGAAATGGAACACATAACCATCAATATCCTAGGCATTAGTGAGCTGAAATGGACTTGTTTTGGCCATTTTGAATCAGACAACCATATGATCTACTATGCTTGGAAGGATAAACTGAACAGGAATGTCATGGCATTCATTGTCACAAAGAATGTTTCAAGATCTATCCTGAAGTACAATGCTGTCAGTGACAGGATAATTTCCATATACCTACAAGGAGACCAGTTAATATACTATTATTCAAATTTACACACTAACTACCAAAAAGCTGAAGATGAAGAAATTGATGTTTACCACCTTCTGCAATCTGAAACTGACTAAACATGCAATCAAGATTTGTCAATTACTCCTGTATTAGAATGATAAAGTTGGAAACAAAGAAGAATCTCTGGTAGCTGGAAAATATGACCTTAGTAATAGAAACGATGCCAGAGATCACATGACAGAATTTTGCAAGAACAATAACTTATTCATTGCAAATATCTTTTTTTTCAACAACATAAAAGACAGCTATATATGTGGACCTCACCATGTGGAATATTTAGGAATCAGTATCCACGATTTGTCAGTAGAAAGAGGCTATAGAGAAGCTCAATATCTTCAGACAAAGCAAGGCCAGGAGCTGACTGTGGAACAGACCATCAACTGTTCATACGTAAGGTCAAGTTGAAGTTGGAGACAATTAAAACAAGTCCACAAGAACCAAAATTTGACCTTTAGTATACCCCACCTGAATTTAGAGACCATTTGAAGAACAGATTTGAAGGAAGATTTTTCTCTTCATTTTTCTTTAAAAATGAATATAAAACCATAATGACTGGTAATATTTACTGCAGTTTCAAACTAGATGTTGACAAAATCGACTTTCTTTTGACAGGAGGATAAAGAATCTTTCTGTATCATTTAATATATAGGCATTCAAGTTATAAGTTTTAGTGTCTTTTGAGTTTGTTGATTTTAATTCCTTAAATTAAGTCAATTTGGAGAGTCTTAGTGTTTTGTAATTTAAAGACCATCTAAAGAATAGATTTGACTTATTGAACGCCAATGACCAAAAAACAGAGGACTTGTGGGATGACATCAAGTACATCATACATGAAGAAAGCAAAAGGTCATTGTTGTTGTTGTTATGTGCCATCGAGTCAGCCCCAACTCATAGCGACCCCTCCTTGGGTTTCCGAGGAAGTATCACTTCGGAAGTAGGATTGCCCAACCTTCCTTCCAAAAAGGTCATTAAGAAGACAGAAAAGGAAAAAAAGATCAAAATGGATGTCAGAAGAGATTCAGCAATTTGCTCTTGAATGGAGAGTAGCTAAAGACAATGGAAGAAATAACAAGATAAAAGAACTGAACAGATTATTTCAAAGAGCAGCTGGAGAAGACAAAGCCAAGTATTGTAATGAAATGTGCAAAGACCTGGAGTTAGAAAACCGAAGAGAAGAACACACTCAGCATTCCTCAAGGTGAAAGAACTGAAGAGAAAATTTAAGTCTTGAGTTGCAATATTGAAAGATTCTATGGGCAAAATGAGGCAATCTACTTCCTTAGTCATACTGCCTCGGAAACCCAAGAAGAGGTCGCTATGAGTCGGGTCCGACTAGAAGGCATATAACAACAACAACAATGGGAAACTATTGAATGATGCAGGAAGAATCAAAAGAAAATGGAAGGAATGCACAGTCACTGTACCAGAAAAAAATGGTCAGTGTTCATCTATTTCAGGAGGTGACATATGATTAAGAACCAATGATGCTGAAGGAAGAGTCGAAGGTGCACTGGAGGAATCAGTGAAAAACAATACTTCAGCAATTGAAGGAATTCCCATTGTGTTTCAACCAACAGATCCAGCTCTGGAGGCACTTACTTGTCTATGAAGAAATTTGGAAGAGAGCTACCTGGCCAACTGACTGAAAAAATAAAAATGTATCCATTCCAGAGAAAAGTGATCTAGCACAATAAGGAAATATCATTAGTTTCACACACAAGTAAAATTTGCTGAAGATAGTTCAAAAACAGTTCCTACTATACAGGCACAGTAGTTAAAACAGCATGACATTGGTACAATGGTAGACAGATAGACCAATGGAACATAATAGAAAACCCAGAAATAGACCCATCCATTTATGGACAGCTGATCTTTGTCAAAGGACCAAAACCCATTAAATCAGGATGAGATAACCTCTTTAACAAATGGTGCTGGTAAAATTGGATATCCATCTGCAGGAAAATAATGAAACAAGACCATACCTCACTTCATACACAAAAACAAACTCAAGTTGGATCAAAGACTTAAATGTATAACCCCAAACTATAAAACTCATCAAAGATACAATAGGTGTAGATCTGAGGGCCCTAATTTATGGCATAAATAGGCAATCAGGCATAATCTAGAATGCACAGGTGGTGGAAGAGAAACTAGATGGCCAGGACCATTTAAAAATTAAATTCTCATGTGTATCAAAAGACTTCTCCAAAAAGATAAAAAGAGAATCTACAGAATGGGAGAAAATATTTGCCTATGACATGTCTGACAAAAGATTTAACTCCAAAATTTATAGAAAACGTCAACATCTCCATGCCAAGAAAGACAAACAATCCATTCAAAAATGGGCAAAGGGTATGAATAGACATTTTATTAAAGATGATATTCTGGCAGCTTACAAACATATGAGGAAATGCTTATGATCATTAGCCATTGATGTTGTTGTTATGTGCCGTCGAGTCGGACCCGACTCATAGTGACTCATCCTTGGGTTTCTGAGGCAGTATCGCTACAGAAGTAGATTGCCCAGCCATCCTTCTGAGGAGCGGCTGGTGGGTTTGAACTGCCAGCCTTCTGGTCAGCAATCAAGTGCCTTAGGCACTACTTGACCAAAGCTCCTCATTAGCCATTAGAGAGATGTAAATCAAAACAACGATGAGATATCATCTCACCCCAGCAATAACAGCAAAGTTCAACAGGACAGAAAAAAAAAAAAAAATGCTGGTGAGGTTGTGGAGAGATTCAAATTCTCACACACTGCTGGTGGGACTGTAAAATGGTACAACCATTGTGAAAATGGTACAGTGTTTCCTTAAAAAACTGAAAATAGAAATATCATTTGAACCAACAATTCCATTACTAATAATATACTAAAGAGATGAGAGACAGGACTTGAACAGACATGTGCACACCCATGTTCATAACAGCACAATTTACTATAGCAAAGAGATGGAAATAACCTAAATGCCATCAACAGATGAATGGATAACCAACTTACGGTACATTTACACAATGGAATACTATGCTAAATTAAAGAATAATGAAGAATATGTGAATCATCTCACAACATGGATGAATCTGGAGGACATTATGCTGAGTGAAATGAGTCAATTGCAGAGGGATAAATATTGTATGAGCCCATTACTGTAAAAAGTCAAGGAAGGGTTTACTTAGGGAAGGGGAACTCACTTTGTAGGTTACAGGGGATGGGAGAGAAGGAAAGGGGAATTTTCAGACTAGTTGAGGGCCACAAGCTGAGTTGGGTAAGGGAAGGGATGGTGTTGAAAGAGTCTGTGACCAGCATGATAACATTGGGAAAAGGCAGGGCACTGAATTATGAACATAAAATGTAGACAACAGAGGCTAATACCTGTACATGCACAATACAGCATAACCACTAATATCAAACAACAGGATACAGATAAATGCATAGACAACTGAGAATATCAGATAGGGGTTGGCAAGCAGGAATATACCCTAGACCAATGATAGATTTAGCTGAAGATAATCATGCATAGATACTAGTGATATAAAATAACCACAATCATTGCAGAAGCAACAAAAGACAGAGGTGGAGTAAGCCCTCAGAGAAAGCCAGACACCTTGGGAGAGAGAACCATTGTATCTGTCAACTCAGGACCATAGTACTGGGAAACACCAGGTTCAATTGGCACATTATAGTACATTAAAATCTTGTTCCACAACCTGCTTTGGTGAGTAGCAACTGGGGTCTTGAAAGCTTTCGAGCAGTCATCTAAGATGCAGCTAATGGTCTCCTCTGGTCTGAAGTGAAGAGGAGTGAATACAATCAAGGGCATTTGGAAACAACTACTCCAAGGATATGATGGACCTCGACACCAGAAGAACAAGATGGTGCCCAGCTACCAATCCCAATGATTTGGAAAGAGATTGAAATTGGAGATCCTGGAAAAAGTGGAAGGAAAAATGTAAAACAAAATTCAAAAATAAAATAATGACAAGAATTCCTGATAGGGTGGACTCTGGTGGAACCCCCAAAACTATGGCCCTGGGATACCCATTGGGTCTGGGATAAGACTCACTCCCAAGGACTGGCTCAACCCAACAACACAAAGACCTACATGCAGAACACCCAACCCAGGGTGATGCACCCACCTACTCTACGGAGATACATCCCTGGAGCATTTGGCCACGGGGCACCACAGCAGCAGCATTCACATGGAGGGAGCTGGACAGGGAGATGTGCATAGCTAAGAAAGAAGGGCATGGTGGGGGGGGGGCTGTCTCTGGGAAGGGAGGGGAGGAGAGTGGGTTAGTGTTGGGAATGGTATTCCGGGCATGAAACCAAATGACATGAACTGTTGAATGTCAAAAAAAA
>NW_006922347.1:282298-364421 GCF_000298275.1 Orycteropus afer afer
ACATAGACCAGGGGGCTGTCATTTGAACAGAACAATAGGATATCACAAGCTTTAAAACCAGGAAGGCAGTGTATCAGGCTTTTATTCTTTCACCATACTTCTTCAATCCGTATGCTGAGCAAATAATCTGAGAATTTGGATTATATGAAGAAGAACATGGCATCTGGTTAGGAGGGAGACTCATTAACAACCTGATAGGCAGATGATCCAACCTTGCTTGCTGAAAGTAAAGATGACTTGAAACATTTACTGATGAAGATTAAAGACTACAGTCTGCACTATGGATTCCACCTCAACATAAAGAAAACAAAAATCCTCCCTGCTGGACCAATAACCAGCATCACAATAAATTGAGAAAAGATTGAAGAGCAAAGATTTCTCTTTGAAGACTGAGGTGTGAGAGGTTGTTAAAAAGACAGGAAAGGAAGCCATGGTACTTTCAATTGCCTCTTATGTGGCATAGTACCTAAGGCATTTGACTGCTGACTAGAAGGCTGGTGTTTCAAACTCACCAGCCTCTTCTTGGAAGGAAGATTGGGAAATCTACTTCTGTAGAGATACTGCCTTGGAAACCCAAGAAGGGATCACTATGAGTTGGAACCTACTCAAAGGCAATAGTTTTTTTTTGTTTTGTTTTGTTTTTTTTATCAAATACATGTGAAAGCTGGACATTAAATATGGGAGATAAAAGAATTGATGCTTTTGAATTGTGGTGTTGGCAAAGAATGCTGAAAGTAACATGGACAGCCAAAAGAACTAATAAATCTGTCGTGGAATAAGTGTAGCCCAAATGCTCCTTGGAAGTGAGAATGGCTAGACTTCATCTCATCTACTTTGATCATTGTTCTGGTTACCTAGTGCCACTCTGACAGGAATATACCACAAATGGGATGGCCTTAACAAACAGGAGTTTATTCCTTCACAGTTTGGAGGCTTTAAGTCCAAATTCAAAGTGCCATGCTTTAGGGGCTGGGTGAAAGCCCCTCAACCTGGGATTCAGCTCTGCCTCTTGCTCCTGGCCTACAGGAGCTAGAGGAGTTTCTTCACTCAGACAGTTGTTACCTGCTGAAGCTGACAAACCCAAGGCTGACAAATAAAAAGGCACAGTCTCGATGTTACCAAACCACACAACAGGCCATTAATTTAAGTCCATTGTAAGTTTCAAGGTCAGCAGAGCATGGCAGACTGCTGAACAATGATACAGCTGCATGCAGGGTTCAAGTGTGCCATAAGCTAAAGACCATTCCCCAAGGCTTCTGCTTATATACAGGAAGCAGACCATATACCCACCCCACCCCACCCCCAAAGGCAGCTACTCAGCTGCTCTCAGTAGATTCCACCATGGAGTTGATTATCAGTCTCATCATACTACATCCAGCTGCTCAGCCACTCAACCTGGCCCAGCCAAGTTGACACACAAACTGAACTACCACAATTCCACCCCTTGCCATCTTGGCATCTGTACAGATCTTCATTGGGTGGAATCTGTACAGATCTCTCTCATTGGGTAGCTCCAGTCCCCTAGTTCCTCCAAGTGGCAACCTCATCCTCTTGGCCTGGCAGACCTTGTTCCTCCCCCTCTTAGGTATGGCAGCCCTGCCCCCATACTCTTGGGCAGCAGCTATGGCTCCATCCCACTGGCTTACATGAACGAGCAGCCCCACCCTCCAGAACCAAGTTGGTGAAGGCCTGGCTTTTTGAAACCTAAGTGGCTGTGGTCTATCCACCCCCAAAGGCCACAGTCCCACCCTTTCAGGCTGAGGCAGCTCTTCTTCCGTTTCCTTGGTCTCTGCTTCTACTGATTAGTGCTGAAGGCAACTCACTCCGCTGGAAATCTTCCTGCCCCAAAAGCACTCATCTCTCTTTTCTCATGGGCTGGCCAACCTAGTACTCCATTTCATGCCAGTCTCTTCACCAATTAATGCCCGAAGGTAACCCACTCCACGAGGAAGCCGCCAACCCAATGGCACCTGGCTTTCTCCTGAATGAGCTGGTAAGCCTGTTGCTGTTTAATACTGATCTCTTGGCTCGGCTCCGGCCATCTGTCATTCTATATGCTAGGGTCTCTCTGCCAGGGTCTTGGGTCAAGGACACATTCCACTCTTGTTTCCACATTTTAGGTATCTTTCAGAGCAGCATCCCACTCTCGGTACCAAATTCTGTTCTGGCTACCTAGTGCCACACTGACAGAAATATTACCACAAATTATATGGCTTAAACAAACAGGAGTTTAGTCTCTTACAGTTTGGAAGCTTTAAGTTCAAGTCCAAAGTGCCAGGAGCTGTCATTAGAACTGAACAAGGGGATACTGCACGGTTTAAAATCAGGAAGAGAGTGTGTCAGGGTTGTATCTTTCAACATACTTATTCAATTTGTATGCTGAGCAAATAATCTGAGAAGCTGATTTATATGAGGAAGAACGTGGCATCAGGATTGGAGGAAGACTAATTAACAACCTGTGATACGCAGTTGACACAACTTTGCTTGCTGAAAGTGAAGATGACTTGAGCACTTACTGATGAATATTAAAGACTAAAGTCTGCAGTATGGATTACACCTCAGTATAAATAACAAAAATACTCATTGCTGTACCAATAAGCAGCATCATAATAAATGGAGAAAAGATTAAAGTGGTCAAGGACTTCATATTACTTTGTTCTACAATCAACACCAATGGAAGCAGTGGTCAAGACATCAGGTGATGTATTTCATTGGGAAAATCTGCTGCAAAAGATTTCTTTTAGGCACTGGAGAGCAAAGATGTCTCCTTGAAGACTAAGGTGCACCTCACCCAAGCCATGGTATTTTCAATAGTCTCTTACGCATGTGAGAGGTGGACAATGAATAAGGAAGACTGAAGAAGAGTCAATGCTTTTGAGTTGTGGTGTTGGCGAAAAATGCTGAGAATACCATGGACTGCTAGAAGAACTAATAAATCTATCCTGGAAGAAGTATAGCTGGAATGCTCCTTGGAAGTAAGAATGGCCAGACTTCATCTCACCTACTTTAGTCATGTTATCAGAAGGAACCATTCACTGGAGAAGGATGTCATACTTGGTAAAATGGAAGGTCAACAAAAAAGGGGAAGTCTCTCCTTAAGATGGATAGATCCAGTGGCTGCAACAATGGGCTCAGGTATAGCAAGGATGGTGAGGCTGTCACAGGACTGCACAGTTCTTCGTTCTGTTGTGCATAAGGTTGCTATTAATCGGAGACAACTCGACACCACCTAACAACAACAATGTTCTTCAATATTGCAATTAGACCCTTGAATTATTTCTTCAATTCCTTCAGCTTAAGAAATGTTGAATGTGTTGTACCACTTTGAATTTCTATCTCTGAGTCTGCACATTTCGTTATAATATTTTACTTTGTTCTTTCAAGCTGCCCTTTGAAATATTCTGTTTAGATCTTTTTACATCATTATTTGTTCCATTTGCTTTAGCTACTCTTCTTTCAAGAGCAAGTTTCAACATCTCTTCTGACAAACAGTTTGGTCTTTTCTTCCTTTCCTTTCTTTTTAATGATCTTTTACTTTCTTCATGTGTGCTGTTCTTGATGTTATTCCACAACTCATCTGATCTTTCATCACTTGTGTTCAATGAATCATATTTATTCTTTAGATACTCTCTAAATTCAGATGGGATATTCTGAAGGTCATATTTTGGCTCTTGTGCACTTGCTTTAATCATGTTCAGCTTCAACTTGAACTTGGATATGATGATTTGTTCCACAGTCAGCCTTAGGCCTTGTTCTGACTGATGTTATCAAGCTTCTCTATCACCTCTGACCATAGATGTAGTCAATCTGATTCCTGGGTATTCCATCTGATGAGATCCATGTGTATAATTCCTATTTATGTTATTTAAATAAAGATAGTTGCAATGAATAAGGCATTGGTCATGGAAAATTCTATCATGAACTCTGGTGTCATGTCTATGACACAACCATATTTTCCAACTTAAAATGCTTCTTTCTAGTTTCCAACTTTTGTGTTCTAGTCTCTTCATTGGACATTTGGTCAATTTCAGATGGCAAAAGTTGGTAAAAATCTTTAATTTCTTTATCTTTTGCTTTAGTGGCTGGTGTGTATGTTTTAATAATAATTGTATTAACTGGTCTTCCTTGTAGGCATATGAATATTATTCCATAACTGACAGAATTGTACTTCAGAATTAATCTTGAAATATTTTTTTTATTATAAATATGATGCCATTTCTCTCTAATTTTCATTGCCAGTATAATAGACCATGTGATTGTCTGATTCAGAATGGCCAATGTCAGTTCTTTTCAGCTCACTAATGCCTAGAATATCAAACTTTATGTGTTTTATTTCATTTCTGACAATTTCCAATGTTTCTAGATTCATAATATTATTATTCCACATTATAATCTTTAATAGATACTTACAGCTGTTTCTTCTCATTTTCAGTCATGTGCATCAGCAACTGAAGATCCAGAAAGCTTTACTCCATCCATGTCACTAAGGTTGACTCTACTTTGAGGATGCATCTCTTCCCCAAAAGTATTTGAATGCCTTCTACCCAAGGGGCTCATCTTCTGGCACTATATTAGAAAATGTTTCCCTGCTATCCTTAAAGTTTTCAGAGGCTTTTTATTTATTTTTTATTTTTTTCCCAAAAAGTGGATGTGGCCACAATCTTCTTCCTATTCTGTCTTACTCTGGAAGCTCCACTAAAACCTGTCCAACATGGGTGGCCCTGCTGGTATTTGAAACACCTTTGTCATAGCTTCCACAATCATAGCAAAGTGAAAGCCAAACTACAGACAAGTGATGAAAGTAATCCTGTGAGGATTTTTAAATATAACAACTGTTATGTTTAAAATAACAATTGTTGTTGTTGTTGTTATGTGCCATCAAGTCAGATCCGACTCATAGGGACCTCTCCTTGGGTTTCCGAGGCAGTATCACTGCAGAAGTAGATTGCCTAACCTTCCTTCCAAGGAGTGGCTGGTGGGTTTGAACCTCCAGCCTTCTGGTTAGCAGTCAAGTGCCTTAGGCACTATGCCACCAGAGCACACAATGCATGTGATCAAATGGGCTGAAAATTTAACTTCACATAAAGTTTTTCATTTGAGGTTATATTTCAGTTTCTTTTCTTCTTTAAACTCAAAAATTGAAGAATGGTATGTTAAATGTTTAAAAATATTAATATTGTTGCATTTGAAAGATAAATATTCAGAAATTGGGACAAGAGTGGAGGCCAGACAGTAGGTTGGAGAACTTCTTTACTATTTTAAGGAAGAGATTTTGGTGCCATAAGCTAACTCAA
This sequence comes from Orycteropus afer afer, assembly GCF_000298275.1. NCBI lineage: Eukaryota > Metazoa > Chordata > Mammalia > Tubulidentata > Orycteropodidae > Orycteropus > Orycteropus afer. The sequence continues at coordinate 287,593 of NW_006922347.1, forward strand.
GAGAGGAATAAAGGACATATCTGAGGAAGAAAAGGAGTGTGGGAGGAGTCCTACATGTCAGAGTTAATGCTTAGCGGCATCATTAAATGGAGATAAATAAGTAGTAAAGAAACAAAGTCTGTTTTTCAGAAAGATAATCATGTGGAGAAGTATATTAGGTATATACTTCTAAAGCTCAGGGTTGAAGTGCAAGCAAGTGATAGAGCTATGAGGTAATGGGAACATATGCTACAACCCAGGGAAAATCCAGCTGAGAATAAAAACAGGAGGTACTCTAGGGTCTATAGGACAGAAGAAGTAAGAAAAATCATAGAGCACTGCAGTAACCAGACCGATATGAAGAAAACAGAGAATGTTATGTCACGAAATCAGAGACAGAGTTATAATAAGGAGGGAATAATTAAGAGTATTATTACTGTTTTTATCCTGGGTCTGTACAGATTTGTGTAATTATTACATTTTTAGTAATTTAAGCTACTAATATTTTTGGATCATTTGTTCCTGCAGCATAAAGTAGCCTATGATGACAAAAAGATTAGGGGTGTCAGTAATTTATTCTTCATAGGAGTTATATTGCAGTGATCGAGTTGTGAAAGAGGAGTTAAGAAAAAGTATCCATAAAAATAAAATGATTTTTAAAAGAGTATGGCTATAAGGGAAAGAAAGAAATAGGAGTACAAGTACACAAAAAAGCTTCCTTAAATGAAAATGATGATTCAATGCTAATTATACAAAACAAAATTGACTTTCACAAGAATGTGATAATTTATGGACAATGTTTTCAAGGAGTTAAAAGAGGATGGGATACAATAGAAAAGAATGTTTGCCTTGAGTAACAGGGTAATTTATTTTAAAAGGAAAAAAGGAAAAACTCACTTCCATAGAGTGGATTTCTACTCATAGCAACCCTCTTTGGGTTTCTGAGACAGTAAATCCTTACAGAAGTAGATTGCTCAGTCTTCCTTCCTCTGAGTGGCTGGTGGGTTTGCACCACCAACTTTCTGGTTAGCAGTCAAATGTCTTAGGTACTATGTCACCAGAGCTCCTTAATTTATTTTAGTATGTAGTATATAATTAAGTTAAAAAAAAAAAAAAAAAACTATGATCGATTATTTAGTAGAGTCTCATCATACTATTTTCAGGTATTCAACAATGGCAATATAAAGTGCACATGTTTATTATTTTCACTTCTCTGCTCAGTCTCTTTATTCTTTCTCATAGCAGAAAATAAGAATTACACTGACTGAAAAAGAATGATTTTCAAAGAATGATTTTCAATTAAGTCCTTACTTGATTTTCAATTAAGTCCTTTTCAGATCAACACTTGACTATAGGTTGTTGTTGTGTGCCAATGAGTTGATTCTGACTCATAGTGACTGTGCAGGACAGAGTAGAATTGCCCCTTAGGGTTTCCAAGGCTATAATCTTTACAGAAGCAGACTGCCATGTCTTTTCTCCTGTGGAGCATCTAGTGGATTTGAACCTCAGATCTTTTGGTTAGCAGCCAAATGCTTAACCATACACCACCAGGGTTCCTTTATTTATGTATTTATTTATTTATTTATTGTGACTATAGGTACCTGAGTGAAAATGATTTGTACTTAACTAATCATTTAAATGTTACTTGTTCAAATCAAAGATTAAAGTCAAGAAAACCCTATGGAGCAGTTCTACTCTGTAAAACATGGTGTGTAGCTATGAGTTGGAATTGGCCTGACAGCCATAGGTTATGTAGATTTGCAACTCATAGATGAAAGGATCATACCTATTACTCTTTAGCTATGGAATTACAGATAGTTACAGGATATATTGCTTTTTGTATTTATTGGATAGTTGATAAAAATCCAGGATTTTTAAAAGTTTAGAGGAAGTGGTGAGATTACTTGTTTCTGGAAATCCAGCTATGAAAAGTAATCAAAACAACAGTATCTCCTGGTTTTTATTTAGCAGAAGTTCAATTTCTTCTCACCAATGATATCTAATACATCTGTCTATTTCCACCCACCAAAAAAGAATCAGTTTTACTTGCTTGCTAAGTTCTTTTTCTAACTCTGCAAGCCTCAGGGAAACCTAATTAAAAGTGTTGGCTGTTACAAAATGATTCTTCTTTATTTAACCTTATAAGTTTCCAAGGCTTTTAAACATGGAAGAATATACTGAAAGAAAAATATAAATCTGTAATCTTTTTTTTTTCAGTTTGAAATTATTGTTTCTTTACTGCCAATGATAGAAGTCAAGCATATTCTAAGGTAATTAATTTTATATATGTTTAACCTAGATAAGATAGAGCTCTAAAACTGAATACTTTATGTTAATTATTTTACATATAATTCCAATGATTCATAGTTGACATTTTTGATTACCTTACTCATCTTGAGGTAACCTCAAAATCTTAAAATACTTTGTAATTTTAATCAACATCATTATTGTATACTTAAAAATGGTTATTAAGGGAAACTATTTTATATCTATTTTATTACAATTAAATTTACAACAATAACAATCTAAAAGTGCTAACGAAAATTCTAATTCTATGTTTGAATTATAGAAAATAGGTGTCATAACTCATATAATATCAAAGGAAAAATTTAGGACATTAAGCTGATAAATATGTATAAAATAAGGAAGTAGGTTTTAAAAAATGTGTGGGAAAATCAGTATAAAACAGCAATCACTATCTAGAGCTGTTAAACACTGTAATATGTTGTCAGTTTCTAAAATAAAACCCCAGTAATTCCTTGAACCTCTTGATTTGTGTGAAGCTCTGTACTAACACCTTTACACATACTTGTTCATGTAAATTATCACAATTATATGGGATGGAGTTTACATAGGAGGTATTTGAGCTTTGGGTGGATTAACTTTCCCAATTGTACTTGGTTGAGAATTGACAGAACCTAGATTTAAATCAAAGTGTGTCTACGCCTAAAGCCGATGCTCTAGCAGAGGCAGAAACAATCCTACAGAGCAAGATTCTAATTTGTTAGGTGCATCAGAGTCCTCTGGAGATTTCCAATTCAGTTAGTCTGAGATGGGGCCTAAGAATGTGTAAATTTCTAGTTGAAGCTGATGGCTGTTGGTCTGAGAATCACACTTGAAAAACACTGCTACACATTTTAGAAGTCATTGAAATTTTTATTGTTATTATCTTGTACCATGAAGAGAGATTTGGTTTGTATTCAACGCTCTCTATAACAAAACAAAGCATATAACATTTTTAAGGTAAAAAATTCCATCAAAATACATATTGCTTAAGGGATTAACCTTCACTTATCAGGAACTATTTCATGAGCAGGAAACAGTATTCTCTAAATGTGTCAAAAATAGTTTACAGTTCTATGAAGGACTGATCTTCTTATGACATTTCCAATATTATAAATGTGTGCACAGTATGATTATGTCAGGACATCCTTGAGCAATGTCAACCATAGGTATTACTTTAAGTACCAATCTCAAGCCCTAGAAAATAGAATAGAAATCCCATTGAGTCAGTCTGTATACTCAGACAAATGATAAGTCCTGCTCCAAAATCCTTCCTCTGCCAGAGCACACACCGTGGCACTGTTTATTGGCCTGAGCACATTGATTCATTTGTTGTGATGTAAATTAAGCTTAAGCAAGTAATGGCTTTTAGCTGATAATTCTACTTTATTAATTGGCAGCTGACTCCTGAAACAATGGGTTTTTTGACTCAAAGTTCACATTCCCATTTAGATATGTCAAGCTGTCATTTCTTAAGAAATTAATTGGTGAGGGTGTCTCCAGCCTTCTTGAAAAGCTCTGAAGTAGCTATCTTCTGCAGGATGAAGATGATGGTGGGAATGGTTCACCAGAATTGAATTTCCTTATCTCAGTATGAATAAGTGGATTATGGACAGGAGAAACCAGGTCACCACAATTTATCTTCAGAGAGAAATGGGTCCAGTTAACACAATAAGCCACAGAAAGGAGATAGTAATAAGGATTTTTATACGCAAGGATCTGTAGTGATATTTGGTGGAGAATTGAACTATCTGGCAAAAAAAAAAAAAAAACCTCACTGCTGTTGAGTCCGTATCAACTCATAGCAACCCCTCTTTAGGTTTCCGAGGCAGTATCTCTGTGGAAGTAGATTGCCCACTCTTCCTTCTGAGAAGTAGCTGGTGAGTTTGAACCGCCAACTTTCTGGTCAGCAGTCAAATACCTTCGACACTCTGGGCAGCCTTATAATGTGCTTATTTGCCTTTTACTGTCTGCAAAATTCTAGCCCTGATGTGAGTAACCTATAGCCTGAATCCCTACAGAGGTAGCACACTATACTGGAGCTTTGTCACTTCCCATCTAAGTTCATAGACTCGCAACAAAAGAAGGAGGGGCTCCATTCTTTTGAAACAGAATGCTGCAAAGAATTCACAAATGGGGTCCATAAATTTTCCCAAAAAACTGTTTATAATGTCATTTGCATAGCCTCTTGTTAGGATGAATATGCTGTTAGAAAAGGGAAATTTTGAGACATTCTGTTATAAGTTATATGATTTTGACTCTAAACTGGTCCTAATTGTTATAGATTTAATTGACCCTGTAGTCCACCTTCAAAGTGAAACTTGTGGAATTCAAGCAATAGGTAGTGTTAGCTCTAATCAGTCTCAAAGTGATCCAGTGACACTACAACTCCATCTCTAGTTTTTTGTCCAGCACAGAAATGTATAGTCCAAATAGATATACTTAGCAACAAGCGAATCCCCATGATTCCCTGATATGAAGAAAGCATTTATGACAGGAAAAGCAAATGGAACTGCTCGAACTCCCTATTTTCCCTCAATATGGTAAAACAAATGTTATTCTGTACCTTTGGAGGAATGGCCGGGACTAGTGGCACCACAAGATATAAAAAGATACAGGTATGGTGACTTCTACCATAACCCTTATTACTTCACCTGTTCTTCCAGTGGAGAAGACAAGGTGATCAAAGGAAAAGGCAGTAGACTACTTGTACAGCAACATCATGAGGTAAACACCACAAAGCCAATGCCTCAGACACCAGAGAGAATAACAACTAAGATGATAGCAACAGAAAATCATATTCAGTGGTTATATCAGACATGATGGCATATCGAGTATTCCAGGCACAATTTGCATTTCATGAATTGACTTTTCAAATCATTATAAAAGGTGCTAAAATGAATATAAGGTAGTGTAATTGTAAAGGGCTTGGCTGCTGATCGAAGGGCTGTCCTTTCGGACCTAGCAGTGGCTTCACAAGAGAAAACACCAGATCTGTCCCTGCAAACATTTTAGACTCGGAAATCCTATGGGGCAGTTCTACTCTGTCATACGGGGTCACTATGAGTTAGAATTGCCTCAGTGACACACAACAACAAATAACTATAATGATTATAATGAGGGAAAATATTTTGATATTGTTTTCAACTGAAAGTTATATTTTATAGCAAGTAAAACACATCTCTTTCAGGAAAAAATGTTTTAAAAACTTGAGATTTAGCAACAATAAAAATTAATGAATATTATAAGAATGAGGGTTAATATTTCATTTTTTTGTTTAGTGATGAGGATTGCCACACATTCTTATATTTAAAAATACTATTTCATTTCATCTTCTATTTTCTAATGCATACGTTTTGCTATTTCTCTGACAACTGTTGTTAGTTGCCCAATTTAAATGCAATGAAAAATGAAAGAAGGTTACCATTATCTGCCTTTCAATTCATATTTATAGATAAAACTTTTGTTTGAGTAAATTAAGGTACAAATATGTCAAATAAATATTGTGTGTATCATAGATTAGGAAACGCTAGAATAAATATTATTTTTTTAATCTATTTTAATCTTATTTTGTACTTAATTAGGACAACTTCATTCAGAAGCAATGATCTGGCATTAATCTGTTTTCTGAATATAGATGAAATATAAGCTTCATAAAAATTTTGTAACCTATCATCTTTAATTCAAACAAGATTTCTTACCCCTTACAGTTTTAGCTTTTCCCAGCAGCATGGTAATGTCAGTTGTCATTTGTCTCTTTAAAGAAACTTGAGAGCTTAAGGATATTTTTTTCCCATAAAACTATACTTGAAAACTTTCATCTGTTTTTTGACTTAGCCAGAGACCTTTACAAAAAATGTTACATGTAAGAATTTTAAATGTTTTATGTATGTATGTGTGCAAAGAAGACATACAGGATGGAGAAGAACATGATTCTGGAATTTAACTTTCAAACAATTTTTATCTTATTAATTTTAAAAATTATTCAGATATTTCCATATTTTATACAGCTAATGAGAATTTTCTGGGAGCTCTGGTAGCATACTGCCTAAGGCAATGACTGCTAACCAGAAGGCTGGCAGTTCAAACCCACTAGCCACTCCTCAGAAGGAAGGTTGGGCAATCTACTTTTGTAGTGATACTGCCTAGAAAACCCAAGGAGGGGTTGCTATGAGTCAGACCCGGTTCGACGGTAGTGAGTTTGGTTTTGTTTTGGTTGAGAATTTTCTGTGTATGAACTTCCTTCATAGACAGTTACAAACCCTAGAACTATGCTCCATTTCTTCAAAGAATATTTCCCCAAAGAAAAAAATGAGGTAATTGAGAGAAGGAAGACATAGGAATGATAGCATTTTATTTAATCATACTACAAAAATATGTATTTATTTAACATGCATATTTTTTATAATTTTTTTTATACTGAAAAAAAATCATACTTTTGTTTCAAATTATGGAACAAGAGTAGAAATAACTTTATAACATATTTGTACTGTTTCCTGTTATCTACAACTTAAAATGCCCCTTCACATTCATCTAAATAAAGCTCTACCTTATTTGTACATCTTTAGATTACTTTTGGTATGTTTATCCTTGGTAAAATCATCTTCCTCCACATTTTTAGTTTTTCTTTTTTCTTTCTAAGAAACATTATAGATTTGACAAAGATGAGTAACTATTCATATATTTTTCCTCTAAATAAAAATGGCTTATTTCATTCCATTAATATTCAGCAGTATGCTCAAATATAAATTTGTACTACTTGAGCTACAATCTTGCTCATGAAAAGCCATGTATATCAGACAAAGGAATAAGATTGAAATTTTACAGAACTTGAAGACTATAGACCTACTTCACCAGAAAGCACAGAATTCGTAATCAGAATTTAGTCTTTCCTGTTTAGGTAGCTTAAATTTTTTGTGTTTCATCAATGAAAAATTGTAGGGTAAAAAAAAAAAGAAGAATAAGAAGAAGGAAAGAAAAGAAACCTACTGCATTTTATAAATGATAGAAACTGAAATTATAAAAATGTTAATTAAATGAGTCTTTTAATCTTGCTCCTTTATTTACTTCTCCACTTCTAACATCATCACTCTCTCCCTTTCAAGTAAAATATTTTATTCTGAATTCATACATGCGTAGATTTTAGACAACTGAGTCAGAGTTTTCATTTTTACCAGGTGTTTCTTTTACCTACTTTTCAAGTGGTTTCTGGTCCAGCTAAGTCCGGTTAGCTCAGATACACGCTGACCTAGTTTTATCATTTTCAAATATGTTCTTGCTAGAGAAAACGGCACCTTGCTGTTAGAAATGATTCAAATAGCCTGTGATTTACTTTTAACAACTGTGATATTTGAATCAATGAAAAAAAAAATCTATCTTCATTCAAAATAATAAATATACCTACAGCATCATGCTTTTGACCAAATTGAAAGCCTTCTTATGTGTTTTTCTGATTAAAAGTAATTCCCTCTTAGAATGCTCAAGCAAAACCAAAAGTATAAAGAAATAAATCTGCCTCCAATATTTCATGACTCAATATTAAATCTACCTCTTTTCAAACTTTGATAAATATACTTTTAAACATTAGGTTTATACACATGATGCAAAAACCAAACTCACTGCTGTCAAGTTGATTCAATGCATAGAGCCTCCTCCTTGGTTTCCAAGGTGGTATCTCTACAGAAGCAGATTGCCCAGTCTTCCTTCCAAGGAGTGGCTGGTGGGTTTGAACTGCCAGCCTTCTGGTTAGCAGTCAGATTTCATAGGCACTATGCCACCAGCGCTCCCATAAATGTATATACCCAAATATATTGTGTTATTATGTGCTGTCCAGTCAATTCTGACTCATAAAGACTCTCATAGTAGTACTGTTCCTTAGGAATTCTAAGATTGTAATCTTTACAGAAGTAAATATTTTTCCCATGGGGTGGCTGGTGGGTTTGAATCATTGACCAAAAAGTTATCAGTCAAGTAATTAATTGCTGTACCATCAGGGCCCCTTACAAAAGTATATACACAAATATATACACACACACATATATGCACATGTGTGTGTGTGTCTAGATAGCCCATTTCACAGCACCTCTTGAATTTTTAGTCATATGTCTTTTTTTTTTTTTTTAATGGTTGCTCTGGAAAATGTACTGAGAATTTTTAACTTATGTTTGTTTATATTCAAATATACGTACTGTGAGTAATACAAGAACTTTCCAACAGTGTAATTCCTTTTATAGCTTCTCTTCCTTTCTGACAATGGTATTATATATTTTATATATACTCTAAACCTGTACTATATTATTATTTCTCTTTAAACTTGATTATCACTTAATAAATGATATACAAATCATTAAAGATCTTATATATTGAACTTTTAGTTTTCTTTATTCCTTCTTGCATATTTGATCTTCAAACTAGTAATATTTTGCTTCATTATGAAACATTTTTCATATTTTTTGTCTGCTGAAGATGAATGTGTAAAAATATTCTTAATATTGTTTTAAATTTGATATAAATACTCTAGCTATATCAAAGTATGTGGTACTTACATGATTTGTCAAATAGTGGAAACTCCTTTAGTGAGATGTATTCCTATAGCTTCTTGAAAAGATAGAATTTAATAAACAGCAATAACTTTAAGCAAAATAAACATATTGATGTAGATAAGTAGAAATATTTTCATCTTAAACCAATCTCAGTTGCTTAGAAATTAAGTTTCTGAGCCCTGAAACATTCATTATGATATTTGAGATGAATATCTCCTAAAATGTCAGCCAATTACAAGGTAATTAGTACAAAGGCTTTGGTCAGTGGAAAGATTCCCAGTTTTCCTAAGAACAATAACAAAATCTTATCCCTTGTTTTCCTGTTCACTGGATGATATGATATGGGTAATGATCTGATCATTATGTTTAGAATTTTTTTGTAAAGAAAGACTATACAATTTTAAAGAGCTTAAGAAATGAAAATATTAAGCCATATTAATAAATGTCTAATGTATATTTGTTGCTGTTGATAGATGCCTGACGATTCAGCTTTGACTCATAGTGACCCTATGTACAACAGAAGGAAACACTGCTCAGTTAATCAATGTTTCACTGCTATTTATTTGCTCAGCATACAGAATCAATAAGTTCGGTGAAATGATATAATCCTGATGCCCACCCTTCCTGATTTTAAACCATGCAGTATCCCTTTACACTGTTTGAACAACTGCCTATTGGTCTAATATAAATTCCTCATGAGCAACATTATGTGCTCTGGAATTCCCATACTTTGAAATGTTATCCATAATTTGTTATGATCCACAAGGGGATGGGTATGAATGCTTATGAATGATTCATCGCAAACAGACACGCACATACACACACACACACACACACAAGGTTGAACAATAAAGCCCTTTAATGTATTTTTATATTGTAGCGCTGTTGCTGCTTAACATGGAAGTTCAAATCAGTTTTACAAGCCTATTATAATTGTTTCATATATATACAGCTCATAATTAGCATATCAAATTTCATCGCCAAGGATTTCATTTTACTGGAATGCAATCAACACCCATGGAAGCAGCAGTCAAGATGTTAAACGACACATTGAATTGGGAAAATCTGCTGCAAGTGTCTTTTTTAAAGCATTAGAAAGCAAGGATGTCACTTTGAGGACTAAGATGTGCCTGACCCAAGCCATGGTATTTTCAGTCACCTCATATGTATATGAAAGCTGGACAATGAATTAGGAACACCTAAGAAAAATTGATGCTTCTGAATTATGGTATTGACAAAGACTATTGAATATATCATGAACTTCTAGAAAAACAATTAGAACTGTCTTGAAAAAGTAGAGGTTAGAAAGTAGAAGACAATCAGTGAGATGGATTGAGGCAGTGGCTGCAATAACGGGCTCAAATGTAGCAACGATTGTGAGAACGGCACAGAACTGAGTAGTGTTTTGTTCTTTTCTTTCAGGGTTACTATGATTGGAAACGACTTGATGGCATCTAACAACAACAACAACATGCAGGTCTACCTCCAATTTGTGTAACAGGTTCACAGATAATTTAATAAAGAGCATCATAGCTCTGGTGGTATAGTGCCTAAGGCACTTGACTGCTAACCAGAAAGCTGGCAGTTCAAACCCACCAGCCACTCCTCAGAAGAAAGATTGGGCAATCTACTTCCGTAGTGATACTGCCTCAGAAACCCAAGGAGGGGTCGCTATGAGTCGAGTCTGACTCAACAGCAGTGAGGGTTTTGTTTTATTTTGTTTTGTTTTTTTAATCATAGCTTCAGCAAATCTTTTGAGGTCTAAGTGGATTGTAAAAGACTTTTATCTATTTGTTTTGGTTACCTCTAGTGCTGCTGGAACAGAAAACACCACAAATCGGTGGTCTTAACAAACAGGGCTTTGTTCTCATACCTTTTAGGAGGCTAAAAGTCCAAGTTCAAAGTGTCAGCTTTAGGGGCTTGGTGCAAGCCCCTTGGCCTCGGGCTTCAGCTCTGCTTCTTGCTTCTGGCCCACTAGAAATGGAGGCATCTCTTCACTCAGGCAGCTGCTGGCTGCTGAGGCTGACAAACCCAAGGAAGATAAGTAAAATGCTCCAAGATTACCAAACAACACAGCAGGCCAGTAATTCAATTCTATTAACAGTCCCAAGACTGCCAGGGCAGCATGGCAGGCTACTGAATGAAGACTCAGCTATATGCAGAGTCCAAGGGTGCAAAAAAGTTGAAGAGCTCTTTCTCAAATCTTCTTCTTATGCACTGGAAGCAGACCACCTCCCTAAGGCAGCTACTCAGCTGCTCCAGTAGATTCCACCACAGAATTGATTATCAATCTCATCGTGCATCCAGCTACCCAGCCATTCAACTAATCCCAGCCAAGTTGACACACAACTTAACTACCACAGTATATTATCTATCAGGTATTTATTAAGCATTCCTGTAGTACATTTTTTTTTAAATTTCTAAAATGTATTATAAAACATTTCAAACAGAATCAAAGACTAGTACAATGAACACCCATGTGCCCATAACCTAGTTTCAAAAACTATCAACTAATGGCTAATCTTATTTCTTTTTTATGTATATTATTATTAATATTATTTTAAATCCCTTCACCCACATGAAACCTATCTCTTAATTATCCATTTATTTTACCTCTCTTCTCCTCCTCTCCCATCCCTGGTAACCAACAAAGAAAATTTCCTTCCCTGTGAATTAATTTTATAATCATTAGTGTTCATTTTCTGGATTCATTCTCTTTACATTACCTGAGTTATTTCTTAGCTGTGACAATATAAGAATGAATTTCTGTACAATTTGATGTTATTTTTCCAAGTGATTTATGCCTAGAAATTTATTGGAGATTGGTACCCAGGGGGGGAAAAGGAGATGAAGGTTAGTTAATTGTCAGCTTTAACCTACCATATTAACAATATTCAAGAGTTTTGCTTCATTAAAAAAAAAAAAAAAAAAAATGGGTAATGTGTATTGAGGCAAATTTCTTTTTGCATTATTATCTTTCATTTAGAAATGATCAGTATGTATACACCTTAACTATATATAGAAGTTTCAGGAACATGCTTGCTTCATTTAAGGGTTATTACTATGTGGTCTTAATATACCTAAGGAAATGATTTATCATGCCTAGGTGAAGGATGTCAGAGTGCATACTACCAGTGTAAAAAGTGATACCTACTGAGGTAAGAGTTGACTGAAAATTTATGAGGAATAAAGGCATAAATAGAATTCTCATGCCTTCCTGAAACAAAAGCTATATTAGATAATATACCCAGGGAGATCATTGTTCAAAGAAATTTTATAATTCAATTCAACTGATACTGTACAGTAAATTTATTTATACTTTTATAAATCTTTCTATATAATACATTTATTGATTTTTTCCTACTGTAAATATAAAATAACATTTTTGTTGAATACATGAGATTGTGATAGTTATATAAGGCAGCATGCCCCATATCCTTCAGTTAGACACCATTTCTGTGATAAACTGAATGACAAATTTGAACCGGATTTGATTACATTTAAGAAATGAATTTATACCATATGTTAAAGAAGAATTTACAACCTTTATCCTAATTTTTATTTTAATTATCCAAAATGCATAAATAGGATACACTATTTCTTTACATATTTAATCATAGAAACTATTTAAAATTAAAAAAAAATAATAATAATTCCAAAAGAACTTTTTATCTATAGAAATCAATCTGATAAAAAATATATTTTTTATATATTTATTCATAGGACATGAGAAAAATACATTACATGGTGAATGTGTAGAATCACTATATTAGCTTTTTGTTTTAAAATGTCAATTAACTGACTTACTTTGGCAATATCTAGCTGAGTAAAAGATAGCCTTCCATTTGAAAAAGAAGATTAAAATTAGTATCATGTGGTTTTTAGTGGTGTAGTGCCTAAGGCATGTGACTGCTAACCAGAAGGCTGACATTTCAAACCCATCAACCATTCCTGGGAAGGAAGGTTGGGCAATCTACTTCTGTAGTGATATTGCCTTGGAAACTCAAGAAGGGATCGCAGTGAGTTGGATCTGACTCGAAGACTGTTTGTTTTTATTTTTAATTTTTTTTTTTTTTTTGGTTTTTAGATATAATTTATCTAGTAGTGTTATTTAATGTGCTATTAAAGAAAGTTTAAGATGAGTGATTCAATTTTAAGAAGAAAATTCAGGTCATACATTTCTAAATATGCATTGTATGTAAGACTCTTTACTGGGCTGTACATAGAGAGAAGTAATATGAAATTTCTGAACTTAGAAGTTTATATTCTAATAGTAATATAGACCTATACTCATAAAATAAGTGAAGGTACACAAACAAATATAAGGAAAGTAGAGAAAATAGTAAGTATTAGGTGAATAGAGAGGTGATCAGTCTTAAGTTTCCAGAACATATCTAGAGTGTGCTGGGAATCTCAAGTAATGTTATGTTAAGATAGCAGCAAGTGTAAGAGCAGAAGAAAGAAGAGCATGTGTAAAACATTTAAAAGCTCAACATTTAGAAAATAAGAGGGAAGAAAAGCAACATAGACAACAAGTGGTAGAGAAGAAACAGTAAGAAAGAAAAGGGATGATGAGACTGCTCACGATAAAATTTTCAAGAAAATGGACTATTCGGCAGAAATTTCTAGGTGGGATTTTTAGAAAAATGAAGCTTATGACAATGCCATTGTATTTCTCAACCTTCAGAATGTAGATTGTGTAAAGAACACTTTAAATAATTAGAGTAAGGGGATGGGAGACACTTTAAGTTCTGATATTTGGGGTGTAAAGGAGGAAATCAGATAGTATATATAGACTACTTTTTAATTTAATATTTACAGCATACAAAAAAAAGCAATGGTGGGCAAAGATTATTTTGGGATATCAGAAATTCTACTCATTTATTTATTTATTTTCACCTAAATAGAAATTTAAAGATAGAAGTTGAAGATGTGAGAGAATCATTGATAAGCTAGATTAAATGGAAATAGAATCAATGTACAGATGAAGGAATTAGCCCTGGAAAAGAAGTGCTTTCCTTCCTCTGAAAAAAGAGTAGTCTATCAATTATTTAAAATATGGATAAAATGAGATGGAGAAAAAAGAGAAATTTAGGGGAATTACAATTAATGGAATTTAAATTTTCTATAATGCAGAAGAGGAGCTGTGGTGACTTAATGGTTAATTGCTCAGATACTAACTGAGAGTGTGGTGGTTTGAAACTACCAGTGATTTCGTGGGAGAAGGATGTAGCAGTAGACATCTGTAAAGATTTACAGGTTAGGAAACACTATGAGCCAGTTCTTTTTCTTCCTATAGTGTCACTATGAGTCAAAATTTATTCTACAGCAACAAGTTTGACTTTTTGTAACATACAAAATGAGGTCATCTGTTAGAAGTGAAGAGTAGACAAATGCATCTAGAACTGAGACCAACAGAACATTTTGGTGGATATTATGATACAGGGTTTGATATAAGTAAATTAATTGAATTTAGATAGAATGAATTTGCAATAAATCAGTTAGCATTGTTATTTTAGTTTCCCTAACAACATGAAAGGAATTGTAAATATTAGCATCTTATTTTTATGTTAATTCTTTTTGTATGCTTGAATTACATTTTTTTTTTTTTTTTTTTTACCCAACAGGAGATTTTATTAAAGAGGTGAAAGGGTGCCTGCACTGAGGAAGTACAGAAGAAGAAGAGGAGGAAGAAGAGGAAGAAGAGGAGAAGAGGAAGGAGAGAAGAAGAGAAAGAGAGGAAGAGAGCTGAATTACATTTTGTTTAGAATTACTGATGTATATCCTTTCAAATTTTTATTGTCATTGGCATGGCATGATATTAGTAAAAAAAGAATTCAGAAAAATATAAATACTCTTACTAATAAAGAATTCACATTTTTAAAAAATTATTTTGGCAATTTTGTTTTTTTATTTGTAAACCATTTTTAATTTCTACAAGAGTATTAATGTAATTAGAAAAAGAATAATCATCTGAAATGATATTCTGAAAGAACAAAAGTTAGATGATTGCTAGATCATCCTTAATGTGTTTGGGATTTATAAATTTAAAATATGATTAAAGGTAGAAACAAAATTCTATGGTTCAAAAAGATTTGTTTTAAGTACTTAAAAAGTATAGATCTATAAGTCGTAGGAAATTTAAGCTGTTTTTGTGATTTAGGAGAAAATGTACAGAGTAAATTGTTTTCCCATCCAATAATCTATATACATACTATTTAGTGACGTTACTGTAATCCCCACACTGCAACAGCCTTATTCTTACTTTCTCCCTGCACCCACCACATTAAATGCAGTTTTAAGGATCATTAATGACCTTATAACTCTTTAATATTATTCCATTTTATTTCAGGTGAAGCTTTAGAAAACTAATTTTCTATCATAAGAAAATATGCTAAACATCATAAATTTAAAATAAAAAGAACAATAATTTAGGAACCATTATAAATATGCTACAAACCACTTTATTAATAAAGTCAAAGATAAGGTGGGCTGTGGAGGAGGGTAGTGGCTGGGATGCCTCCATGATTAAGAGAAAGTCTTCCAATTGTAGCAATGAAAAGTAGCATGAGAACTGTATTTGTTATAGACAAAAATATTTGTTTTGGAAAATTGACTAACAAAGTTTGATTCTTCCATGCCTGTATACACTCAGTTCTCACTTATCAATATGGTTAGGTACAACAAACAGGTGATTATGCAAAAATAATCATGATGGGAAAATAGAGGATGACTAAACTGTTACATGATTGCCAAATGGCATCATTACATAATTGCCCTATCACCCAGAATCAAGGCCCAGCCAAGATGACATATAACTGTAACCAACACATCCAACTTTACTCTTGTCTTGCATCTTGTAACTCACTACTGTAAGATACATGTTGCTAATGTGCAAAATATTCACATAGAAAACTATTTACTATTGTCATAAATGCAAAATAATCAGAGAACAAGACAGTAGATAAGTGAGGAGTAAGCATATAGTTAAAGATTATGGAAATCTAACATATATTTAGTACAAAATTAGAACCCTGAACCTCAAGGACAAGAAAAAAGTAGGGATTTTCAGGGTTATCAACATGTAATGATTATTAGTTTAGGCTACTAAAAGGTTGACTCCAATTTTGTACATTTTTATTGCTTTTTATATTAGTTGATGATTGTAAAAATGAAATACCAACTGAAGAATATTGTTTCCATTCCCTATGCAATCTAATAGAAACTCAAGAGGTTGGATTACAATGGAAACTGGCTAGCTACTTTTTCTTTTTTCCTACATAGATAAAAAATCATGAGTAGCATTCATGATAAAATGGATTTACTTCTTTCATGACTTGTTATGCTATCCACAACCATAAGATGTAAATGACATGGGATGAAGCAGAAGTAAATGCATATGCTATAATATTTATCTATGTAAATATAGTAAAAAAAAAAAAAAAAAAAGAATTCAGAAAATATAACTACTTAAGAATACAAAAGTCCTTACAACTGGACCAATAAGGAGCATCATGATAAATGGAGAAAAGATTTAAGTTGTTAAAGACTTCATATTACTTGGTTCTACAAACACCAATGGAAGCAGCAGTCAGGACATCAGAGGATGTATTATACTGGGGAAATCTGCTGCAAAAGACCTCTTTCAGGTGCTAAAGAGTCAAGATGTCTCCTTGAAGACTAAGGTGCACCTAAACCAAGCCATGGTATTCTCAGTTGCCTCATATGCATGTGAGAGCTGGACAATGAGTAAGGAAGACCAAAGAAGAGTTGATGCTTTTTAATTGTGGTGTTGGCAAAGAATGCTGAAGGTACCATGGACTGCTGAAAGAACTAACAAATCTGTCCTGGAAGAAGTGCAGCCAGACTGTTCCTTGAAAGCAAGAACAGCCAGATCGGTCTCACCTACTTTGTTCATGTTGTCAGAACGGACCATTCTCTGGAGAAAGATATCATGTTTGATAAAGTGTAGGGTCAGTGAAAAAGAGGAAGGCTATCAATGAGATGGATTGACACAGTGGCTTCAACGATGGGTTCAGGTATAGTGGATATCATGGGGCTGGCACAAGATGGGGCAGTGTTTCATTCTGTTGTGCATAAGGTTGCTATGAGTCAGAGATGACTTGACGGCACCTAATGACAGCAATAGAAGAAATTTCATTTTAATAAAAATAATAATAATAAAAAACCTGAGATTTTTTATAATCTGATTGAAATCCATTTTTATTTTTTCATCTTTGGTCACTCATCAACTTCATCTGTTATATTTAGTTGAAATTACATATTATTTTATAACTACTTATATATTTCTTTCATTTTTTTCTAGAAATTATATTACATAATCTATAGTTCAAAAGGGAGCTCTGGTAGCATAGTGCCTAAAGCATTTGACCGCTAACCAGAAGGCTGGCAGTTCAAACCCATCAGCCACCCCTCGAAAGGAAGATTGGGCAATCTATCTCCGTAGTGATACTGCCTCAGAAACACAAGGAGGGGTTGCTATGAGTCGGGTCCAACTCGATGTCAAACAACAACAACAACATAGTTCAAAAGCCATTAGTCATTTTATTATTACAGCATTTATAATTTTAGTTGTAATTTTTCTCTACAACCTTGTCTCCTCCATGGAAAGTCCTATATCATTAATCTTTGCATCATGAGTGCATGTTTAGTGTCTACCACTGAATATATGATCAATAAATACCACTTGGATGTAAAAATTTGAAAAATCCACATTCTTAGTTATATTTGCTTCTAAGCACAATCTTACTAAGCTGATATTGGATCAATTCTCCCAAATCAGAAACATATAAATCTTCAAAAGTCATTGTGAGCCTTTAAAAATTATAGATGTCTCTGTTTCAGTACTCCAAACTTTAGTCTTTTCAAGAAGTTCAAACACAAAGAATGATAATTATAGTGATGTCCAAAGACTCATCACTTTCATTAAAATATCATCTTGATGATATTTTTTAATCATGTAATTTTTCTCTTCTCTTTATTTCTAGAAGAGAAATTATAATTGTATAGTTCTTTTCTCCTTTGCTCTCCTCTTTCACATGAAGTAATTGTTCATCCTCCCAGGGTTTAGATGATAACATAGCAAGACTAATTATGTGTGAGAATTCCAACTTCCAATTGTACAATAACTGTGTGTCTTTTATAGAGTACTTAACTTTTCTTTATGAAGCTATGACAGTGATATAAGTCATTCATTTGAGTTTACAATTATTAAGAAGTAATCTTATCTTTATAGAGAGGAAGAAGTTATTTAATATCTATGAAAATAATAATCTATATGGAAAAATGTTCACTTAAAAATGTAAGAATATAAATGCTATCTTTTATCCAAGAAAAAGCAGAATTTTATTCTTAAAATTCCCACAGGGGAAATTTCACTAATGCAAAATTTTAGTTATTCCCTTCTTTTATTTCTTCTTCCATTCTTTTCTCTATTACTTTCCTACTGAAATAAATTTCCTACTTCTGCTAATCTCTATGATAATGATTATTATTATTTTACATAATAATAAGATAAAATCTTGAAGGGAGATTTTTCTTTAAAAATGAATATAAAACCATATGCTGAATGATCAGTAATATTTATTGTAGTTTCAAATTGGATGTTGACAAAGTAGACTTTCTTTTGACAGTAGGATAAAGGATCTGTCTGTGTAATTTAAAAATAGTCAATCAAGTTATGTTTAATTTTTTTGAAGGCAATGAATTTAGTCAATTTAAATAGTCTGAATGTTTTCTAAGGGGCACTGGTGGCGTAGTACCTAAGGCATCTGACTACTAACAATAAGGCTGGCGATTCAAACCCACCAAGCACTCCTCAGAAGGAAGATTAAGCAATCTACTTCTGTAGTGATACTGCCTCAGAAACCCAAGAATGGGTCACTATGCATGGGAATCGACTTGACAACAGTGAAAGTTTGAATGCTTTATAATTTAAAGACCATCTAAAGAACAGATTTCATGCGTTAAACACCAATGACCAAAAACCAGATGAATTGTGGGGTGACATTAAGAACATAATACATGAAGAAAGAAAAAGGTCATTAAAAAGACAGGTAAGAAAGAAAAGACCAAAATGGATGTCAGAAGAGACTCTGAAACTTGCTCTTGAAAGGAGAGTAGCTATAGCAAATGGAAGAAACTACAAGATAAAAGAGATGAGCAGAAGATTTCAAAGAGCAGCTCAAGAAGACAGAGCCACTTATCATAATGAAATGTACAAAGACCTGGAGTTAGAAAACCAAAGGGGAACAACACACTCAACAGTTCTCAAGCTGAAAGAATTGAAGAAAAAATCAAGCCTTGAGTTGCAATATTGAAAGACTCTATGGGCTAAATATTGAATGATGCAGGAAACATCAAAAGAAGATGGAAGGAATATACAGAGTCACTGTACCAAAAAGAACTGGTCGATGTTCATCCATTTCAGGAGGTGGCATACAATCAAGAACCAATGGTAGTGAAGGAAGAAGTTGAAGCTGCACTGAAAGAACTGACAAATAAACAAGTCTCCAGGAACTGAAGGAATGACCATTGTGATGCTTCAACAAATAGATATCATGTTGGAGGTGCTTACTCATCTATGCCAAGAAATTTGGAAGATAGCTACCTAGCCAACTGGCTGGAAGAGATCCATATTTATATCTATTCCAAAGAAAGATAATCCCACAAAATGTGGGAATCATTGAAAAATAGCATTAAAATCACATGCAAGTAAAATCTTGCTGAAGATAATACAAAAATGGTTGCAGCAGTATTAAAATAAAATAAAAACACCAAACTCACAGCTGTGGAGTCAGATCCAACTCATCACAACCGCTTCTTGTGCTTCTGAGCCGGTATCACTACAAAAGTATATTGTCCAGTATTCCTTTCAAGGAGTGGCTGGTGGGTTTGAACTGCCAGCCTTTTGGTTAGCAGTGAAATGCCTTAGGCACTAAGCCACTATATTGACAGGGAAATTCCAGAAATGCAACTTGGATTCAGAAGGGGACATGGAATGAAAGATATCATTGCTGATGTCAGATAGATCTTGGTTGAAAGCAAAAAATACCAGAAAAATGTTTACTAGTGTTTTATGTAGATGTTTACTAGTGACCTTTATGCAAAAAGATGTAATTGTGTGGATCATAACAAATTATGGATCACTTTGAGAAGAATGAGAATTCTAGAACAATCAATTGTGCTCATGAGTAACCTGTACATAGACCAGGATGTTGTTGTTCAACAGAACAAGGGAATATTGCATGGTTTAAAATCCAGGGTTGTATTCTTTCACCATGCTTATTCAATCTATATGCTGAGCAACAATCCAAGAAGCTAGACTGTATGAAGAAGAAGATATCAGTATTGGAGGAAGATCACTAACAACCTGTGATGTGCAGAGGACACAACCTTGCTTGCTGAAAGTAAACATGACTTGAAGCACTTACTGATGAAAATCAAACACTACAATCTACAGTATGTATTACACTTGACCATAAAGAAAACAAAACTTATTGGTCACAACTGGACCAATAAGAAGCATCATGAAAAATGGAGAAATGATAGAAGTTGTCAACGATTTCATATCGCATGGTTCCACAATGAGAAACAATGGAAGCAACAGTTAAGAAATCAGGCCACCTATGTTGTTGTTGTTGTTATGTGCCGTCGAGTCGGCCCCGACTCATAGCGACCCCTCCTTGGGTTTCCGAGGCAGTATCACTACGGAAGTAGGATTGCCCAACCTTCCTTCCGAGGAGTGGCTGGTGGATTTGAACCACCAGCCTTCTGGTTAGCAGTCAAGTGCCTTAGCCACTATGCTACCAGAGCTCCGCACTGGGCAAATCTGCTTCAAAAGCCTCTTTAAAGTGTTGAAGAACAAAGCTATCTCTTTCAAGACTGAAGTGTGCCTAACCCAAGCCATGGTATTCACAATGACCTCATATGCATGTGAAAGCTGGATAATGAATAAGGAAGACCAAAAATGAGTTGCCTGTTTTGAGTTGTGGTGCTGGCAAAGAATACTGAAAGTACCATGGACTACCAGAGGAACTAACGAATCTGTCCTGGACAATGTGCAGCTGGTTTGCTCCTTGGAAGTGAGAATGGCCAGATTTCATCTCACTGCTTTGGTCATGTTGTCAGAAGGGATCATTCCCTGGAGAAGGGTATCATGCTTGGTAAAGTGGAAGGTCAGTGAAAAAAGGACGGCTTTCAATGATATGGATTGACACAATGGCTGCAACAATGGGCTCAGGTAAAGCAAGGGTTGTGAAGCTGGAGAGGGATTGGACAGTGTTTCGTTCTGTTGCACATAGGATCGCTGTAAGTAAGAGCTGACTTGATGGCACCTAACCACAGCAATTACAATGTTTTATAAAACAATGTTACTCTGCTGGTCAGGGCAATGGCAAGAAATGTATGTTCTAGTCAAAAGAGTAATTGTAATGAGATTTAAGGAATGATTAGATGTTGGTAAGAGCTCTGGTGGTGTAGGGCATTTGATATTTAACTGTTAACCAGAAGGCTGACAGTTCAAACCCACCAGCCACTCTTTGGAAGGAAGATTGGGTGATCTACTTCCATAGTGATACCACCTCAGAAACACAAGGAGGTGTCGCTGTGGGTCGGATCCGACTCAATGGCAGTGGTTGCATTTTTTTTTTTTTTTTTTTAGATGTTGGTAGGATTAAGAGAACCAACAATGACCAATAAAGCACCCAGATTTTAATAAGAGTAAGAAATTATTACCACCACTATTTCAGGTTCAAAAGAATAAAATAAAGACAAAAAACTCTAAACCAAACTCACTGCCATCAAGTCACTTCCAACTCATAGTGACCCTATAGGAAAAAGTAGAACTTTCCCATAAGGTTTCCAAGATTGTAAATCTTTAGGGAAGCAGACTGCTTCATCTTTTTCCCATGGAGTGGCTAGTGGGTTTGAACTGCTGATATTTTGGTTAGCAGCAAGAGCTCCATATAAGATCCCAAAAGGTGCTGAAATCATGTGATCTCCCAATGGCAGCTGTAGTGTCTGATACAGGAAATGAAAACACTGTCAAATGACTGTTAGTTATGGGAGGGGTTTTTGAGGTTATAAATAACAGGAACTCCCTTTCAGCTACAAATCTTCTAGTGGAGCCTACTCTTGGCCAGAATGTTCTGACAATATTGTCTATAGTGATTAGTGGTGGTATAGTGTCTAACAAGGAGGTTGGTGGTTCAAACCCACCAGCTGCTCCATGGAAGGAAGAGGGGACAATCTACTTCCATAAAGATTTACCACCTCAGAAACCCAATGGGGGTTACTATGAATTGGTATTGACTCAGTGGCAGTGAGTTTGGTATTGTTTCTTGTCTTGAGATGCAAAGCAGAGAAAGAGGATGGGAAGTGGATCTATAGGCTCAAACAGATGCTACGCAGCATATACTCTTGTTTTACTATAAAGAATGCATTGTTGACATGGAATTTTTGAATGATTTTCAGATTCACTTTTCCATCTGCTCGGCCAATGCTTTTGATAATGCTTTTTTAAGTTATAAAAACCAAAACTGAATCCACTGCCATCAAGTCGATTCCAACTTATAGCAACCCCTTTTGGGTTTCCAAGGATATAAAACTTTATGGAAGTATATTGCCTCATCTTCCTCCCATGGAGCAGCTGGTGGGTTTTGAACTGAGAACCATCAGATTGGCAGCCAAATGCCTTACCTACTACACCATCAGAGTTCCTTTTTCTACACTATAAGTCAATAATAAAAGGGAGAATAAAGGTCACTTTATCATAAATCCTGCAATCAAATGTTAAATATAGCCTTTCAGATCTTCAAAAGTGAAGGCAATGCCTCAGTAAGGGTGGGAACCATTCTCCAGAAAACAATCATTAGATGCAAATAGAAACATCTTCTTCAGAAATATATGTGGTAGGAAATGTAAAGAACTCCTAAAACTCATAAGATGGAGGCTCTACAGAAGAGAAGTGGGGAGTTTAATTTATCAATTCCTATGTACGCACCACTTAGAAAAGGGTCTGACATGCATGTTACTTTCAGTAATTGTTACATTAACTATAACGGCATATTATCCATTTCAGTGTTGTCAGTAGCTCTCTTTGTAGGCTTGTACAACTCACCGTGTAGTCAGCATAATTTTCTTTGTCTAACAAGTGTGGTCAGTACCTATCATGTAAGGTTGTTTTGAAGATTAAATAAGATCATAGGTTGAACCATATGAAACTATATCTATGATGAAGATGAAATAGCTGTGATTTTATCTGTGTTCATCCTAATTCATTGTGAATCTTCTTTATGAATTTCAATGTGGAAAAATAAAAGAATAAATAATTTAACAAGAGACTTCATTTCATATTTGGACTTTTAAAAAATTGCTAGATATTAAGATTTTACCAGCTAAATGGGTTTTTTTTTTTTTGTCTTTTTTTACATGTTATTTTGTCTTTTTCATTCTTCTATTAATAAAATCTTTTCATCATTAACATCAAATGCTATTTATATACTAAGCCTGTTGCTAAGAATATCAGTTGTTTTTTTCTCTTGACTGAGGATAGGAGAGTTGTAGGATGATGTTTTTCTTAAGAATCAATGAGTGTTTTTTTACAGTTGTGTGCAAAAAAAGAAAATCACAATCTCTAAAGATTTTTCTGAATTTTATGCAAATAAATGTTGCTTTGCATGCTCAGTAGCCATCCCATTTCTATTAACATCTAGATCTCCAAACAGGATTCACTTAAACTTAATAGAAGTTACAAGACTAAAATATAGTTGCATTATAGTTATATTACCATGAAATTACAATGTAATTGGCATTTAGGTGCTTTTTAAACTATTCAGCCACAAATTTACAGAAATATTTTAATTTACTCATGTAGAAATATTCTCATATTTATCAATAATAGATTAACTATTTTCAGTCACCTTTCCAGGATTATCAACCTGCTATAAATATATGGGCAAATTACTCTGACAGCAATATAGATAACAACTCATTTTTCTTATTAAAGAAATAATATGACTTGACAACATTTCCAGAAGTTTGCTGTCAGGATCATGAATAATTTGTAGAATATGTAGAACTAAAACAACTTTGTGAAGCATTCTTCATGCTCAGTCACTATTTGATTACTTAAAACACAGGTTAGCCAAGTACCACAGGTGGTCTAGATAGGTCCATTGCTGCCTGGTTTTATAAATAAAGAATTATTGGAACACAGTCACACCCACTTGTTTACATTTCTCTATAATTGTTCCCTTGTTACAGTGGCATTGTTGAATAGTTACAATAGAAAAGTCCTGCAAAACCCCTAAAAAATGTAAAATATTTACTATTTTTCTGTTAATTGAAAACTGTTTAAAATCTGTTGTGCCTTACGTTATGGGTTATACAAATAAAGTCAGAAGAATTGTTTATTGCTGAAGACTTCTTTCAGGACAATTAATTCATACTGAGATCACATTTAGATTTCAGGTTTGATTTTGAGTAGAAAAATTATTGTTACTGATCCCCTAAACTCTTGATTCAGTGAGAGATTCGTGATCAATATGAGCCTTGAAGGGTCAAAAAAGAAGTATTATTAAATAATGACTTAAGAATAGCATGTTACATTCTATATAATCCAGGAAAAACCAAAATCACTGCCATCAAGTCGATTCTGACTCACAGCAACCTCTGCTTGGGTTTCCAAGGAGGTATCTCTGCTGAAGTAGATTGCCCAGTCTTCCTTCTGAGGAGTGACAGGTGGGTTTGAACCACCAGCCTTCTGGTTAGCAGTCAAATGCCTTAGGCACTATGCCACCAGAGCTAATACATGCATGGATTATTCATTCTTGAGTGAGTATTTGAATACATAATATGTTCTAGGTACTGGAAATCTATAGATGAAAACACACACACAGACACAAATACATAGTTCTATCCCTCAATATGTTTACAGCCTTATTAGAGAACTGGACATGGTGAGACAAGGTGGGAAATGGGAGTCACGGAAAGATTTTTATATAAGTCTTCAAAAAAGATTCTTAATTATGTGCCAGTCTTTCTTCTGTATTTAGATAACATAAGTTTTAAGAATATATACATATATGTGTGTGTGTGTGTGTATACACACACACACACACACATATATATATATATATACACACACACACACACTCCTTAGGGCAATCAACCAGCAAGCTAGTGAAAGTTTGATTACATTGGACCACGATGGGGTGGCCACTTGATTGTTAAAATCCTCCTCTGCAAAGTCACCTTTTGATAACCATTCACATGAAACACAAAAATCTTCGCTTCTCTGGGCCATTCATAGTTGTTTGTCTTCCTCTTACCTCTTTGTCACCAATTTCCCAATCATGTTCCTTCCAAGTTCCTGACCATCCAGCCAAACTATTGCCCACAGCCTATGAATCAGGATAAAATTGCACATCTGGCCATTTCTCCTCCTAAGCAAAGTAAACAACTACACTCATTGCTAGAAATTCTGTCCTTTGGCAGGATTGTCTTCACCACTGTCCTTCAGGGAGGCCCCAGAAAGGGGTTGCAGTGCTGCTGCTGTCCACTTCCAAGTGGTGTCTGCATATCATTCATAACCATCTGTAAACCAGGTTGAACTTTTCTTAAGTCAGCTGATCATGAGGAACTCCCCATGAGGACGTAAGTGCAGATGATTAGGGAAGGTAATGTGATTGGATTGGAGGCCATAAGCCTTTGGGTCACTTTCTCATGCAACTTACATATGTTTTCTGGTCCAGCTTGAGCTAGTTCTCCGATATAGCATTCTTTTTAATGTTAGAATGCTGCCGTGGACATCCAAATGTATGATTCTGTGGATTAGACAACATCCAGTTTATCATGGGCAGCTCCAGGTCACACGGTAACTTGGAGATCCATAGTTAGGCATTCAATCTCTACTGAGGCCTACTAACAATCCAAAAGCAGTTTTTCAATAGGAGATTAGTTATCTGCAGAGGATGGCAGGGCTTTGCTCCAAAATCCTAAGTCTGTCCTGTGATTCCCCAATAAGGACTTACCAGTCTTCAAACAGCATCTCTACACACCACTGATACTTCAAGAACAACTGGATCAGCCAAATCATACGGTCCAAGTGTCAGAGGGCTGGCATGGCAGCTGAAACTGTTGTAGAGGGTTCTCTTTGAGCTGCATTCAAAACTAGCAGCTTTTTGAGTCACTAGATAAATAAACCATAGTAACACACCCAAATTTGGAATGTGTTGCCTCCAAAATTCCAAGATGCCCACTAGATATAGGACGTACTTTTAAGTTGTGGGAAGGGCCAGATACAATAACTTACACTGCATTTTAGTTGTGATATCTCAACATGCCCACACCATTGGATCCCTAGAAATTTCACTGAGGTGGAAAGAACCTGAATTTTTGTCAGATTGATTTCCCACCCTCTAACACTTTGAAAACTGAGGGATGCATGACCCAAGCCATGATATTTTCAATCACCCCGAATGCATGTGAAAGAGAGACAATGAATAAGGAAGACCAAAGAAAAGGTGGTGCTTTTGAGTTGTAGTGTTGGCAAAGAATACTTAAAGTACCATGGACTTCCAGAAGAACTAACAAATCTGTCCTGGAAGAAGTGCAGCTGGAACCCTCTTTGGAAGTGACAATGGCTAGACTTCATTTCACCTACTTTGGTCATGTTGTCAGAAAGGACCAGTCCCTGGAGGACATTTTGCTTGGTAAGGTGGGGGTCAGCACAAAAGGGGATGGCCCTCAAAGAGATGGATTGAATCAGTGGGTGCAACAATGGGTTCAGGCATAGCAGAGACTGTGAGGCTGGTGCAGGACTAGGAAGTGTTTCGTTCTGTTGTTCATGGGGTTGCTATGAGTTGGATCCAGCTTGACGGCACCTAACAACAACAACAACACACAAATATTGTACCAGTATGTCTGGAGTCATTGATACTTCTTCTTTATTAGGTTCAATCAACATAATGTGATCAATGTAATGGACCAGTGTGACATCTTGTGGAAGGGAAAGACAATCAAGTTTCCTGTGGACATACTACTTGAGTATGTATCTCTGAGGTAGAATCATGATAGTGTATTGTTGGGCTTGCCAGCTGAATACAAACTGCATCTTATGATCCTTCAAAACCAGATAAAGGACATTGACTAGACTGATAGCTACATACTAGGTACCAGGAAATGTATCAACTTGCTCAAGTAATGAAAACACATCTGAAACAGCAGCTGCAATTGGAGTAACCACCTAATTAAGTTTATGATTATCCACTGCCATTCCTCAACATCCATCCATTTTTTGCACAGGCTAAATAGGCGAGTTAAACGAGGATGTGGTAGGAATTACCACCCCTTCATCCTTCAAGTCCTTGATGGTGTCACTATTCTATGGAATCCTTCCAAGAATGTGATATTGTTTTTGGTTTAATAGTTTCCCAGGTAAGGGGATTCTAACGACTTCCATTTGGCTTCTTCTACCATAATAGTCCTTACTCCATATGTCAGGGATTCAATGTGGGCCTCCTGCCAGTTGTTGAGTATGTCTATTCCAATTATGCATTCTGGAACTGGAGAAATCACTATAGGATGGTTTCAGACCCACTATATCCACTGTGAGACTGACCTGAGCTAAGACTCCATCAATAACTTGACCTCCATATGACCCTACCATGACCAGAAGGCTAAAAGTATGTTTTTGGTCTCCTGGCATTAGCATCAATTCATAGCCAGTGCCTAATAATCCCCAAAAAGTTTACTATTTCCTTTTCCCCAGTGAACAGTCACTCTTGTAATAGACTGTGGCAGTTAAGTTTGTGTGTCAACTTGGCTGGGTCTGGATGAGTGGCTGGGCAGCTGGATGTAGTATTCCCCATGATGAGACTGGTAATCAACTCCATGGCAGAATGTACTGTGAGCAGCTGAGTAGCTTCCTTAGGCGGGTGGTCTGCTTCCTGTATATAAGGAGAAGCTTTGGGGAATGGTCTCTAGCTTATGGCATGCTTGAACGCTGCATATATCCACGTCGTTGTTCAGCAGCCAACCATGGTCTGTCAACCTTGGGACTTTCAATGGGCTTGAATTAATGGGCTGCTGTGTGGTTTGGTAACATCAGGACTGTGTCTTTTTACTTGTCAGCCTTGGGCTTGTCAGTCTCAGCAGCCAGCAGCTATCTGATTGAATAAATGCCTCTATCTCCAGTGGGCCAGGAGCAGGAGGCAGAGCTGAACCTCAAGTTTGAGGGGATTTCACCCACCCCCTAGAACCTGGCATTTTGAATTTGGACTTAAAGCCTCCAAACTGTTAGAGAATAAACTCCTTTTTATGAAGGCCATCCCATTTGTGGTATATTCCTGTCAAAGCAGCACTAGATAACCAAAACATAAGCCATATATTTCCATATTTTCTTTTGGGGAAAGCTGGGAGAAAGATGAGCAGTATAAATTTTTGACAGTGTAGTATTATCCTTCTTCAAAGGGACTTGGTCTCCCCTTTATTCAAAGGGTTATGGGCTCAAGTCTGGGAATTAATTAGGGGGCTGTGACTCTGTATTCTGAAGATTCAAGATTCATTTAATCTCGAACTATTCTACATGTAAAGATTAAGTAAATATTTAGTAGTCGTTTGTAGTTGTTATGTGCTGTCGAGTTGGACCCAACTCACAGCAACCCCTCCTTGGGTTTCTGAGGTGATATAACTATGGAAGTAGATTGCCCAACCTTCCTTCCGAGGAGTGGCTGATGGATTTGAACCACCAGCCTTTTGGTTATTAGTCAAGTGCCTTAGGCATTATGCTAGGTTTCTCATTTATTTCAATCCTAGGAACACCATGCCTAAGTAGCCAATCTCATAAATTCATATAAGTCAGACTATTCTGATTACTGCTTGGGCTCTGATATCTATTTATGAAAACCAAACTCATCTTGTCTTTATCAATTAAGTGCTGCCACTTGACTCCCACCACCATATGGTCCAATCAGCCCCAACGTTCGAAGGTGTCTTAATTAAATTAGGGCAGTTCAAACTTAAATCTGACTTATATAAAACAGCAATCACAGCAGTCTTTAAGAAGGATGGGGTTTCCTTCACAATTATGTTGGTCACCATTGTCATAAGAAGTGTGTCCTATTGGTCTGTGGGTCTGTGATAAATCTGTTCTCACATGCCAATTTCATAAACATTTGAATATTTTCTTCTGCATTATGCCAGGGCAGGTCTGGTACTTCAACTTGACTTAGTGTAGTTGTTGTTGTTGTTAGGTGCCATGGAATTGGTTTCCACTCATAGTGAGGCTATGCACACAGAATGAAATAAGGCTCGGTTTTGTGCCATCCTCACAATCATTGCCATTCTTGAGCCCATTGTTGAGGCCACCGTATCAATCCATTTCATTGAGGGTCTTACCTTTCTTTGCAGACCCAACACCTTACCCAGCATATCTTCTCCGGGGACTGGTCCTTTCTGACAACATGACTGTTCTGGTTACTTAGTGCCACTCTGACAAGAATATACCACAAATAAGATGGCCTTAACAAACAGGAGTTTATTCTTACAATTTGGAGGCTTTAAGTCCAAGTTCAAAGTGCCAGGCTCTAGGGGCTAGGTGAAAGCCCCTCAAACTTGGGGTCCAGCTCTGCCTCCTGCTCCCAGCCCACTGGAGCTAGAGGCATTTCTTCACTCAGACAGCTTCTGGGTGCTGAGGCTGAGAAGCTCCAAAGTTGACAAGTCGAAAGGCACAGTCCTGATGTTACCAAACCACACGACAGGCCATTAACTTAAGTCCATTGTAAGTCCCAAGGTTGGCAGAGCATAGCAGGCTGCTGAGCAACAACATGGCTACATGCAAGGTCCAGAAGTGCTAAAGACTAGAGACCATACCCAAAGGCTTCTCCGTATATACAGGAAACAGACCACGTGCCCAAAGGAAGCTACCCAGCTGCTTGTGGTAGATCCCACCATGGAGTTGATTGCCAGTCTCCTCATGGGAATTAACTACCACCAGCTGCCCAGCCACTCAACCAGGCCCAGCCAAGTTGACTCACAAACTGAACTACCACAATGATCAAAGAACTGGAGACAAAATTTGACCATTCTTGCTTCTAAGAGCATTCCTCCGAGACAGATTTCTTCATTCTTCTAGCAGTCCATGGCAGATTCAATACTCTTCACTAACACCATGATTCAAATGCATCGATTCTTCTTCCATTTTCCTTATTCATTTTCCAGCTATTACACACATATGAAGCTATTGAAAATACCACGGCCTGGGTCAGGTGTACCTTAGTCTTCATAGTGATATCCTTACTCTTTAAAACTGTAAAAAGATCTTTTGCAGCAAAATTGCCTAGTGCAATAGTTTAATTTCTTGACTGCTGCTTGCATGGATATTCATTGTCTATGCAAGTCAAGTGAAATATTTCACAACTTCACATTTTTCTCCATTTATCATGATGATACTTATTGGTCTAGTTTTAAGGATTTTTCTTTTCTTTGTGTTGAGGTGTAATCCATACTGAAGGCTGTAGTCTTTGATCTTCATCAGTAAGCATTTCAAGTCATTTTCATTTTCAGCAAGAAAGGTTGTGCCATCTGCATATTATAGGCTGTTAATGAGTCTTCCCCTAATCCTGATGCCCCATTCTTCTTCATTTAGTCTAGCTCTCAGATTATTTGCTAAGCATAAAGACTGAATAAATATGGCAAAAGGACACACACCTGACACACATATTCCCTGGTTTTAAGGCACACATTATTTCCTTGTTCTGTTTGAATGACTGTCTCTTATTCCATATATAGTTTTCTCATGGGAAAAATTAAGTGCCCTGTAATTTCCATTCTTCACAACGTTGTTCATAATTCGTTATGATTCACAGTTAAATACATTTGCATAGTCTATAAAACACAGGTAAACATCTTCCTGGTATTCTTTGCTTTTAGCCAAGATCTATCTGATACTAACAACGATGTCCCTAGTTTTCACACTGTCTTCTGATTCTGGCTTGAATTTCTGGCAGTTCAGTGACAATATACTACTTACAAAGTTTTTTAATTATCTTCGGTAAATGATTCCTTGTCTGGGATATTAATGATATTGTTTGATAATTTCTTTGTTGTGTTGGATCATTTTTCTTTGGAATGGGTACACATATGAATCTATCCCACCTAATTGGCCAGGAACTGTCTTCCAAATTCTTTAGCATAAATCATTGAATGCCTCCAGTGCTGCATTTGTTTGTCGAAACATCTCAGTGAGTATTCTGTAGCCTTGTTTTTTGTCAATTTCTGGAACCTTGTTTTTCACCAATTCCTTCACTGCAGCTTGGACTTCTTCCTTCAATACCATGAATTCTTAATTCTATGCTACCTCTGAAAAAAGTTGAATGTCAACCAGTTCTTTTTGGTACAGTGACTCTGTGTCACTTCTTTTGCTGCTTCCTTTATCATTGTATACTTTGCCCATAGAATCCTTTAATATCAAAACAAAAGCTTCAATTTTTTTCTTCACTTCTTTCAGCTTGAGAAATGCCTAGTGTGTTCTTTCCTTTTTATTTCCCAACACCAGGTATTTGCACATATAATTAAATACATTGTCCTCTCGAGCTGCCCTTTTCAATCTTCTGTTCAGATTTGCTTAATCATTTCTTCTTTAGCTACTCTTCATTTAAGAGGAAGTTTCAAGGTCTCTTCTGACATCTCTTTTGGTCTTTTCCTCCTTTACTGTCTTCTTTAATGACCTTTTGCTTTCTTCATATATGATGTCCTTGATGTCTTCCCACTATTCATGTGGTCTTTGACCATTGATGTTCGTAGTATTCAATGTATGAAATCTATTTTTTATATGGTTCCTAAATTCAGGTGGGATATTCTCAAGGTCATAATTTGGCTATTTTGGACTTGTTTTAATTTTTTTCAGCTTCGATTTAAACTTGCATATTTATAGTTCTACAGTCAGCTTCTGGTCTTATTCTGACTGATGATATCAAATTTCTTTATTGTCTTTTTAGGGAGTTCTTGTGCGTTTGGCATTTGACTGCCAATCAGAAGACTGGAGCTTCAAACTCACCAGCCACTCCTTGGAAGGAATACTGGACAATCTACTTCCATAAAGATACTGCCTTGGAAACCCAAGGAGGTATTACTATGAGTCAGAATCAACTTGATGGCAGTGAGTTTTTTTTTTGTTTGTTTGTTTATTATCTTTTCCCTCAGATGTAATCAATTTGATTCCTGTGTAATCCATCTGGCCTGGAGAGGTCTACATATACAGATGCTCTTTATGTTGTAAAAAAGCTATTTCCAATGAAATAACTCATTGGTGGTACAAAATTCCATTGTGAGATCTATGGCATCATTTCTAGTTTCCAGGACTTATTTTCTAATTACCAATATTTTATGTCTCCAAGTTTCATATTCCAATCATCAGTAATTATGAATACATCTTGATTGCATGTTTGCACAATTTCAGACTGCAGAAGTTGGTAAAATTTTTCAATTTTTTCATCTTTGGCTTTAGTGGGAGCTCTGGTGGCATAGTGCCTACCTAAAGCATTTGATGGTTAAGCAGAAGGCTTTAGTTCAAACCCACCAGCCACTCCTTGTAAAGAAGATTGAGCAATCTACTTCCATAGAGATACTAGCTCAGAAACCCGAGGAGGGGTCACTGTGAGTCAGAAACGACTTGACGGGAATGAGTTTGGTTTAGTTTTTGGTTGGCTTTAGTGGTTGGTGGTTAAGTGTGAATAACAGTCATATTAACTGGTCTTCCTCATGTATTTGTTGTTGTTAGGTGCTGTCAAGTTGCTTCAACTCATCGCGACCCTATGTACAACAGAACAAAAACACTGTCTGGTCCCGCACCATCCTCACAATGTTTGCTGTGCTTGGGTTCATTATTGCAGCACTGTCAATCCATTTTATTTATAGTCTTTCTCTTTTTTGCTGACCCTCTACTTTACCAAGAATAATATCTTTCTACATAGAATTGTCCCTTCTGACCACATGACCAAAATAAGTGAGACAAAATCTGCTCATTCTCACTTCTAAGGAGCATTCTGGATGCCCTTCTTCCAGGATAGATTTGTTTATTCTTATGGCAGTCCACGGTATTTTCAGTTTTTGCCAACACCACAATTCAAAAGTATCAACTCTTGTTTGGTCTTTGTCTGGCTTTCACATGTGTATGAAGCTGTTGAAAATGCCATGGCTTGGGTTAGGTGTACCTTAGTCTTCAAAGTGACATCTTCACTATTCACAACTTTAAAGTGGTCTTTTGCAGCAGATATTTCAAGTACAATGTGATGCCTGATTTCTTGACTGCTGCTTCCATGGTTGTTGATTGTGGATCCAAGTAAATTGAAATCCCTGACCACTTCAATCTTTTCTCCATTTATCATAATGTTGCCTGCAAAAAATAGCATGGAGACAGCATCTTCTGATGTCCTCTAACTTCACAAGAAGAAGACAAAATCACCATCAACATCCCAAGGCTATTCCTATGAAGTCAGACAAGCAAACACTCTCCAGCCTTTTACTTATTCTGACACCAACCATCCCTTCCATGGCACTCACTACTTCTCTGCTGGGTTTGATAATTCATTGCAATGGCCACACAGAACTCACAGACGATACTCATGATTTTGGAATTTATTAAGGAAATAGCAGGCTATAATTCAAGTTCAGGAACATTCAGGATACAGTTCTTCGATCAGGACAGTCTTCCCTCTGCTGTGTTCTCTCTGTCTCATGCCTCTTGGTTCCACTGCAGCGGTCTCTCTGTTGGATGTCTCTTTATGCTGGGGTGTCTCTGCCAAGGAGGTCCAGTGCAGAGTTCTTGGGTCCAAAGACTCACTCTGCTTCCCCTCCAGCTCTTCTTTTTTGATGGCAGTAAGATCCCCTCTCTGCCTCCAAGATGGCTAATTTTTTAAGCCTGGGAGAGTGACAAAACTAACCAGTCCCAACATCAGAGTTCTACACACCTTATTTGCATGGTCCCACCCAGTAATCCAGTGGTAGATACAAAGATCATGGCTAGAAAGGCCATACCAAGTAATTCACTGCACTGCAGACCACCCTCTGGTTTTTGTAGCCATTGTCCCTTTCATACTTCAAAAATTAACAGTCCCTTCACAATCAGTTTAAGAATAAACACACCCATGATTGTGTGTAAGCCAGCCACTTCATGCTTTTATTTCCTCCTATTTTAAATAGGCAATTTCCAATTTGCCCATCCCTATCAAACCAGAACTCTGAGGAGACTAGCCCATTTAATTCTTTCTGAAGAATCTTCTTTTCTGGTTGGAACTTTGAGCATCTGCATCCATAAATAGGTAAAGTCTAGTCTAAAGTAATCCATTCAAATTGCAACAACTTAATACCAGTACTGTGTCCAGTTTGGGACAGCTCAGCCCTAGTCATCCCAGCTAAGTCATGGGTACCAGTTCCAAGTGTGGGAGTCACACTCCTCCCTCACTTCAGACCAGCCAGCACCTTCTCTCTCTCTCATCCCTAGTCCTCAGGTATGAGTTAAATGCCCATAGGCTCAGAAGTCCACACAACTTTTTGCACTTCAGACCAGCCAACTCTTCCTCTCATCTCTAGCCACCATAGGCTAGGTCAAAGGGTACCAAACTCAGTCTGTATCTTCATTGCTGCACTTCCCTGTCATCCACTCATCAAGTGGACCCAGTGGTCACAAGTGAACAGGATGCAAGCCAGCTACTTGCTGGCTCTCTTTAATGTCCAGTCCTGGAAGAGGTTACTCTCATGCACCATGACTTTCCTGCCTCAGTGCATGCAAACCCAAACCATTTGCTCAAAATTAAAGTTTTTGTTTTTGTTTTTGTTTTTCCTTCTCTCTCTGCAGGGCCTGTCTTCAAATAGAAATCTTCTGTTCCCTCAATAGTTCTGGGTGGGGCTCAGGTTTTCCACATAAAGCCCCTATACTCTACAAAGCATGTCTACTCTACAGACATTTTATTGGCCTCATTCCTCATTCCCTTCAATTGTAAGGATGTCATAACTCATCTGATTATTTGTACCTTGCTGAAAAATGTATCCTATTCCCCTTCAATTGTTTTTAGCTTTTTGCTGTCTAGTTATTTCTAACTTTCTTGTTCAATAAGTGATATGGTTTTCTAAACTTGAATTTCTGCTAAAATGAGAAATGTGCACACACATACAGACAGACACATACAAATGCACATTAATACACCTCCCAATCCCCTCCATTCAGGCTTCAGCAATTTATTTCAGTATCTCCTAAAGGTATGACCATTTAAAGAAAGTACTTCAAAGACATAATGTTTCTTTTTAATACTTGCAGGAGTTTCACTTTCTCAGAGAAGCCATTTTTAAACTTGCTAGTTCAATCTCAATCACCTTGCAATATTTATCCTCATAGTACCATGTACTTCTTTGAAATGCATTGATTAAAATTGAGACTTACATTTTTGAAATTGTATTTGACTAGATACCTCACCTCTAGACTATAACCCCCATTTGAGAATAAACTTTCCTTGTTTTGTTTATCATTGTGTCCCCTGCATCTAGCATGTTCCTTGGTGGATGGTAAGAGCTCAATACTTATTTGTTTAATGAATAAAGAAATGTGTGGCTCCAATAGCAGGGTTCAGTAAAAATGGATAGAATTGAAAGGGAGGCAGGTATTATCTCCATATTAAAAAAAAAAAAAAAAGATTTTCTAACATTTATAAAAATCATACAAAAGCTAATTTACGCTTTCATTTGCTTCCTATCAATGTTTTTGCATACTTTATATGAATTATTGACAAATACATTTACTTGTTTTATCCTAAATCAACTATTTTTATTTTGAATACTTGTTGAAAAATTTCAGAAATCACAAATATCTCTGACTTAAATGCGAACACCTGAGACCAATCTGCTCTGGCAGATGAGCAATGTCATATGAACTAAACATGATGTGTGTTAAATTTCAACAAGAACAGTTTATGTTTTCACAAAATTAAAATATAATTCATGTTACTATAGTAATATGGGGAGCTCCGGTAGCATAGTGGCTAAGGCACTTGACTGCTAACCAGAAGGCTGGCAGTTCAAACCCACCAGCCACTCCTCGGAAGGAAGGTTGGGCAATCCTGCTTCCATAGTGATACTACCTCGGAAACCCAAGGAGGGGTCGCTACGAGTCGGGGCCGACTCAACGGCAAACAACAACAACAACAACAACATAGTAATATGAGGGAGCTCTGGTAGCATAGTGCCTAAGGCGCTTGACTGCTAACCAGAAGTTTGAACCACCAGCCACTCCTCGGAAGGAAGGTTGGGCAATCCTACTTCCGTAGTGATACTGCCTCAGAAACCCAAGGAGAGTGAAATCAAGATATTCTCAAACAGAAATTAAAGAATATTTTGAAAACCAGACCAACCCTACAAGAAATGCTTAAGAAGTCCTTCCAATAGAGAACCCACAACAGAGAACAACAAAATCAGGACACATGGCATCAGCACTAAAACCAAATCAGAAATAGAAACTCAAAATAAGACCATAAAACATTTTACACTAAAAAACAAGGAAGTCAATCTGCACACAACACCAGCAACTAACCAAATAGATGGAATAAAAGTTCTAGGTACAAAACTTCCAAATGGAGAGGAAAACAGAATAATATCCTCACAAAACAGACTTTTCCAAAAATATAGAGATAAGAATTCACTCCAAGGTAACCACAGAGAAAATTAATAACCCCCCTATGGAAACCCAGAAGGAAGGAAAACATGGGTTTAGTAAGCATCAAATCAACAATAAAGAAGAAAAGAGAGAAAACACTTGACAACAAAATGAATTCAGCAAAGAAAAATATGTGGACCAAGGAAACTCCAACAACATGACAAAGAAACACAATAGAATCACAGCAATCAATGCATACCTATCACTAATTATAATCAATGTGAATGTATTAAATGCACCAATCAAGAGAAAAGAATGGAAGACTGGATAAGAAAGTAAGACCCACTGATATGCTGTCTACAAGAGACCCACCTTAGACACAAAGATAAAAATAAATTAAGAGTTAAGGAGTGGGGTCAAAAAAATAAAAATGTACCAAGACAACAGTAACCAAAAAAGAGCAGGAGTGGCAGTATTAATTTCTATAAAATAGATCTTAAGATGAAAAACAACATAAGAGACAAAGAAAGTCACTATATGATGCTGAAATGGTCAATTGACCAAGAAGACATTATGATAATAAATATCTATGCACCCAATTTAAGTGCTCAAAAATATGTGAAGCAAATACTAATTGAATTGAAAGGGAAAATAGATAACTCTACAATAGTAGTAGGAGACTTTAACACCCCACTTTCAAAGAGGGACAGATCAAGTAGAAAGAAAATCAACAAAGATACAGAAGAACTCAAAAACACAATCAACCAACTTGACCTCATAGACATATACAGAGCATTCCACCCAACAAAAGTACAATTTGCATTCTTCTCCAGTGCACATGGATCACTCTCCAGAATAGATCATATGTTAGGATATAAAACAAGCCTCAATAAATTCAAAAGCATTGAAATACTACAAAACATCTTCTTGGACCACAGTGCTATAAAATTAGAAATTAATAGTAGGAAGATCAAGGAAAAAAATATAACATGTGGAAGTTGAAGATACATTGTTCAAAAACTACTGGGTAACAGAAGAAATTAAAAAAAAAAAAAGTGAAATAAAAAAATTCCTAGAAAAAAATGAGAATGATGATACATCATACCAAAACCTATGGGACACAGAGAAAGCAGTACTCAGAGATCAGTTTTAGCAATAAACACATACATCAAAAAAGAGGAAAGAAACAAAATCAACACTCTAACTTAACAACTCCAACAATTGGAAAAACAACAAAAGAATCCTACAGTATCTAGAAGTAAGAAAATAATAAAGATTAGAGCAGAAATAAATGAAATAGAAAGCAAACAAAAAAAAAGAGAAAAATCAACAAAAGAAAAAGCTCATTCTTCAAAAAGATTAACAAAATTGACAAACCATTGGAAAATCTAACAACAGAAAAGATAAGATGCTAGTTACAAGAATAGTAAATGAAAAGGGTGCCATTACAACAGAACCAACTGAAATAAAAAATTTACTGACAGAATATTATGAAAACTGTACTCCAACAAATTCGAGAAACCTAGAAGAGATGGACAAGTTCTGGAATCATAAGATCTATCTAAACTATCCTGCTCAGAGAGAGAATGCTTCAACTGACCCAAAACAAAGGAAGAAAATGAACAGGTCAAAAAAAAAAAGTGCAAGAAAAAGTCCTAACCCTGATGTCTTCACCAGAGAATTTTACCAAATATTCAGGGAAGAATTGAGACTTATACTATGCAAGCTATTCCAGAACATAGAAAAACTCATTTTATGAAGCAATCATATCACTAACACCAAAACCTAGGAGACACACTACTAAAAAGGAAAACTGCAGAGCAATATCCTTCATGAACATGGATGCAAAAATCTTCAACAAAATCTGAGCCAACAGAATCCAATAAAATATCAAAAAAATAATACATCCTGTCCAAGTGGGATTGATGCCTGGTATGCAAGGATGGTTCAACATCATAAAAACAATCAATGTAATCCACCACATAAACAAAACAAAACAAAAGAACCATATGATTATATCAATTGACAGAGAAAAGACATTTGATAAAATACAACACCCATTCCTGTTAAGAACTCTCAGAAAAATAGGAATAGAAATGGAATTCCTCAACATAATAAAGGGAAAAGCCAAAGGTCAACATTATTATTAATAGAGAAAGACTCAAAGCATTCTCCTTATGAATGGGAACCAGACAGTCATGTCCTCTATCACCATTCCTATTTAACATTGTATTGGAAGTCCTAGCAAGGGCAAT
This sequence comes from Orycteropus afer afer, assembly GCF_000298275.1. Lineage (NCBI taxonomy): Eukaryota > Metazoa > Chordata > Mammalia > Tubulidentata > Orycteropodidae > Orycteropus > Orycteropus afer. The sequence goes on from NW_006922347.1 coordinate 326,319, forward strand.
AAGGCAAGAAAGAGAAATAAAAGGCATCCAAATTGGCAAAGAGGAAGTAAAGATATCTCTATTTATGGATGATATGATCCTGTACATAGAAATCCCAAGAGAGTCAACCAAAAAACTACTAGAAGTAACACAGAAGTTCAACAAAGTGGCAGGATACAAGGTCAACATACAAAAATCAGTTGGATTCCTCTATACCAACAAAGAGACCTCTGATAAAGATGTAAGGGAAACAATAGCATTTACAATAGCTACTAAAAAGATACTAGGAATAAGTCTGGGAGCTCTGGTAGCATAGTGGCTAAGACACTTGCCTGCTACCCAGACGGCTGGCGGTTCAAACCCACCAGCCACTCCTCGGAAGGAAGGTTGGGCAATCCTACTTCCGTAGTGATACTGCCTCGGAAACCCAAGGAGGGGTCGCTATGAGTCAGGGCCGACTCGACGGCAAATAACAACAACAACAACAATGACTAAATATTGCAAGCAATTCCTCATGTATTTGTTGGCCACCAGCATATTGTCTTTAGTGAAGTGTCTGTTTACATCTCTTGCCCATTTTTTAATTGAATTGTTTGTCTTCTTGGTGTTGAGGTATTACAGTTTTCTATAGATTTTGGAGATAAGTCCTTTATCAGATATGTCATGGGCAAATGTTTTCTCCAAATCTGTAGGTTCTCTTTTTACCCTTCAATTAGTCATTAGAGAGATGTAAATCAAAACAATAATAGCAAAGTTCAACAGGACAGAAAATAACAAATACTGGGGAGATTGTGGAGAGATTGGAACTCTTATACATTGCTGGTGGGATTTTAAAATGATACAACCATTGTGGCAAACAGTATGGTGTTTCTTTAAAAAACTGAAAATAGAAATACCACTTGAACTAACAATTCCATTACTAGGAATATATCCTAAAAAGATGAGAGGCAGGACAGGAACAGACATATGCACACCTATGTTCATTGCAACACAATTCACTATAGCAAAGAGATGGAAACAGCGCAATGTCCATCAACAGATGACTAGATAACCAAATCATGGTACATTCACACAATGGAATACTATGCTGCATTAAAGAACAATGAAGGGTACGTGAATCATCTCACAACGTAGATGAGCCTGGAGGATGTTATGCTGAGTGAAATAAGTCAATCGCAGGACAAATATTGCATGAGCCCATTACTGTAAAAAGACAAGGAAGAGTTTGCTTAAGGAAGGGAACTCACTTTGTAGGTTACTGGGGTGGAAAGGGAAGTGGAGGGAATAATTTAGGGCTAGTTGGGGGCCACATGCTGAGGTGAGTAAGGGAAGGGAGGGCATGGAAAGAGTTTATGACAATCATGATAACATTAGGGAAAAGGAGGACACTGAATTGGGCACATAAGATATAGAAGACAAAGGCTAATACCAGTATATCCACAATACAGCATTACCATTAACACCAAACATCAGGCTACAGATAAACACATACACATCTGAGAAGATGAGATGGGGGTCAGTGAACAGGATTATACTCTAGACCAAGGATAGATTCAGCTGAAGCTAATCTTGCACAGATACCGGTGATACAAAATACCTGTAATCCTTACAGAAACAACAGAAGACAGACATAAGCAATCCATCAGAGACAGCTAGACACTGTGGGAGAGAGATCCAATGGATCTGTTGACTCAGGACTATAGTACTGGGGGACACCAGACTCAATTAGCACAACAAAATACATAAAAATCTTCTTCTGCATCCTACATAGATGAATAGCGACTGGAGTCTTAAAAGCTTTCAAGTGGCCATCCAAGACACAGGTAATGGTTTCCTATCTTTGGAAGTGAAGAAGAGTGCAAAAAAACACGTACAGGATGGACATCAAGACCAGAACTGGATGGTGCCTGGCTACCAATGCTAACCACTAGGGAAAGTATCAAAACTGAAGATCCTGGATAGAGTGGGAGAAAAAACGTGGAACAAAACCCAAAAACACAGTAAAACCTGAATTACTGGTCAGAGGGAGTCTGGTGGGACCCTCAATATTATGGCCCTGGGAAACACTTCAGGCCTGGAATAACACTCACTCCCAGGGGCTGGTTCTCAGCCAATAGTAAATAAGACACACACACAGACCACTCAACTCAGGGTGATGCACCTACATACTCTATGGAGATGCATCCCTTGGAGCAACCACAGGGCACCAGAGGGGCAGCATTTGCATGGAGGAAATGCAGGACACACAGGAGTGCATAACTATGAAAGGCAAAGGGGATGGGGGGTGGCTGTTACTGAGAAGGGAGGGGAGGAGAGTGGGTTAGGGTTGTGATGGTAATTGGGGAGTGAAACCAAATGGACATGAAATTTTGAATGTAAAACAAACTCTGCTCTGTAAATTTGCACCTAAAGCCACACACACAAAAAAAAATTCTTTATGTTAAATTATCTCTACTTAATAGCTTAAGGTATGATTTTTGATTGGTCCTTGACTGCTACACTAAAAAAGAATAATAAAATAAAAAAGAATTTCTTTGCTTGACTTTTGATATAAACAAACCAATGTAAAGAGATATATATGAGATTACCAGAAAATTTTCAACCCTGACTAAATTTGGTGATATTGATCAATATTAAATATTTAAGGGGTTATAGAGGATTGAGGCTATGTAAGAAAATAATGAGATATCTTAAATTATTTATAGATGAATGATATAATACACTGTACTTTTAAATTATCCAATGAATGTCATGACTGGAGAATTGGGAGGAAGAAATGAAACTATAGTAAAATTTAGAATACAAGTAAAATATAGAAAACAAGCACCTATGTAAAGCAGAAACTTGTCAGAGAAAGAAAACGAAAATACTTTCCTCTAAACAAGTGATATGAGTCGGGGCCGACTCGACGGCAAACAGCAACAACAACAACAAACAAGTGATAGGACTGCTACATGTCAAATGCAGAAAACTTATGAGACCTGTCAAAACAAGGCAGTCCCGTCTATTTCCGGCTCTAAGAGGTCTCCTGTATATGTTATAAATTATTGAAGCTTACCAACGGGCACGAAGGAATTTACTATTCTTTTGTCCATACTATTTTGCATGCTTGAAGGTTGTCAAATTAAAGTTCGTATATGTATGTGCATATACAGTTACAACACTATATAGAAAACTGAGGAAATTCAAGCTAGTCTCAGAAGAGGGTGTGGAACAAGGGCTATCACTTGTAAAATGGATTTTGGCTGAATGCAAAGTATACCAGAAAGATGTTTATCTGTGTTTTATTGACTGTGCAAAGGCATTCAACTGAGTGGACCATAATAAATTATGGATAAAATTGCAAAGAATGAGAATTCCACCACACTTAATTTTGCTCCTGAGGAACCTGTATATAGATCAAGAGACAGAACAATTTGAAACGAACAATGAGATACTGAGTGTTTTAAAATCAAGAAAAGTGTGATTCAGGGTTGTATCCTTTCACCGTATCTATTTAATCTTTATGCTAAGCAAAAAATCTGAGAAGTTGGACTATATGAAGAAGAATGTGGCATCAGGATTGAAGGAACTCTAATTAACAACCTGTGATATACATAACACAACCTTCCTTGCTAAAAGTGAAGAGGACTTGAAGAACTTACTGATGAATATCAAAGGTCACAGCCTTCAGGTTGGATTATATCTCAACAGAAAGAAAATTAAAATCCTTACAAATGGACCAATAAACAAAATAATAATAAATGGAGAAAAGATTGACGCTTTCAAGGACTTCATTTTATTAACATCCACAATTGACACTCATGAAAGCAATAGTCAAGAAATCCAACAATTTCTTTGGGCCAATCTGCTGGAAAAGACCTGTTGAAAGTGTCAGAAAGCAAAGATGTCATTTTGAAAACAAAACTGTGCCTGAGCCAAGATATAATCTTTTCAATAGTCTCATATGCATGGGAAAGCTGGACAATGGATATGGAAGAGTGAAGAAGAACTGACACATTTGAATACTAATGTTGGTGAAGAATATTTAATACACCATAGACTGCCAAAAGAATGAACAAATCTGTCTTGGAAAAAGGATAACCAGAATGCTCCTTAGAAATGAGGATGGCTAGATGTTCTAGTTACCTAGTGCCGCTCTGACAAGAATATACCACAAAATGGAAGTCCTTAACAAACAGGAGTTTATTCTTACAATTTGGAGGCTTTCAGTCCAAGTTCAAAGTGCCAGGCTCTAGGGGCTGGGTGAAAGCCCCTCAACCATGGGGTTCAGCTATGCCTCTGGCTCCTGGCCCACTGGAGCTAGAGACTTTTCTTCACTTTTAATGGCTGCTGAGGCTAACAAATTCAAGGTTGACAAATAAAATGGCACAGTCACAATGTTATCAAACCACACGGCAGACCATTAACTCAAGTCCATTGTGAGTTCCCAGGTCAGTAGAGCATGGCAGGCTGCTGAACAATAACATGGCTACATGCAGATCCAAGAGTGCCATAAGCTAGAGACTATCCCCAATGCTTCTCCTTATATAGAGGAAGCAGACCACATCTCAAAGGCAACTATGCAGATGCTTGTGGTATTTCCCACCAGGGAGTTGATTGCCAGTCTCATCATGGGGAATAACTACTACCAGCTGCACAGCCATTCAGCCAGGCCCAGCCAAGTTGACATACAAATTTAACTACCACATTAGACTTCATCTCTCATGCCTTGGTTATGTTGCCAGTAGGGACCTGTCCCTGGAGAAAGATTACATGTTTGGTAAAGTAGAGGATCAGCAAAAAAAGTGGAAGACCTTTAAGATGAACTGGCACAGGGCTGCAATAATTAGCTCACACATAGCAATGATTGGGAGGATTTGCAGGACTGGGCAGTGTTTCTTCGTTTATGGGGTCTCTGTGAGTTAGAACAGGCTCAACACCTAACAACATGTGTGTTTATATATACAATACATGTGTGTATATGCATGTGGGAATGGATGGTAGTCCTTGCAGACCTAATATCACAGGTCTCATATTCTTCAGGCCTATTTTCTCAGAATAGAGGATTAAAATCATGTGCACACTTAACCAGCAATTTAGAGATTACTGGAATTATTCCAGCTCTCCTGGATTACTCTAACTAAACTCAGGACAGAATTAGGGTGACTGTGCATTCCTACAGAATTCTGGCTTACATTAGTTGTCTTGCTATAGACATTAAGAGCATCAACTTTTATTCTAAAATGTGTTCCTGTTTTGATAATAAGCCATAAGAGCACCCCAAGAATTCTCCCCATTAGTTTTAAAGAGGAGTGGACAAATGCCACCCAATGACACAGAACTACAACCAGGACCCAAACACTTAAAATTTCCATAACTCCTGGTTTGCCAGCACTGTAGGATATCTAGGGTCAAGCATTTTATTATGTTACAATAGCGTGACCCCATATGTTATCTGATTAAATACTATGTACCTTATTTATTGTATAAAGATAAGTTTTAATATACTTAATACGTTCTGGTGAATTATGTTTTGTAATAATATTTGTTTATTGTCTCTCCTACCCGTCTACAAAATAATCATTATGAAAACAAAGGTTTTTGTCATTGATTTCACTGCTGTGTTCCCAAGTCTTCTATAGAGTGTCTGGAACATTGAAGAATCAATATTTGTTGAAATAATGGAGACTCTGGAATTCTTTGTATACTTGCTATCTCTAAAACTGATCTCGTCATCCTTGTGATACTGTTTTAAATTTGCATCTTTCTTCTCCCTAAAGACAGAAAAGTTGTTTTCCAAATGAAAATAGATTTCTAGTGAAGGCTACTTCTCATAAAATCTAGTTCATTACTTCCTGCTTGTGAGGCCTTTGAGTTTCCCAAGGTCTCAATGGTGTGATGCTGTATGTCTTTGTTTTGTGATTCATACCGTTTTATAAGCTAAATAATAAGTGAAAACTTGCAAAGAGGAGGATATTAAAAGGGCATAAAATGTGAATGCAGGAACTTTGGGAAATTTTTAAGATGTATTTGGATGTTACACTGTAAGGCTAGAAATATAGGAATTCAAATTAAATTGTGTTTCCTAAAAATGAAATACCATCAACAGGAACTCCAATTCAGAAGCAAAACAAATGAATACCTTATATTAGATTCTCAGTTATTCTTACACAGGAGCTCTGGTGGCATAGTGCCTAAGGCATTTGACTATTAATCAGAGGGCTGGAGGATCAAACCTACCATCAACTCTTGGAAGGAAAGTTGGGCAATCTACTTCTGTAGTGATACGGCTTCAGAAACCCAAGGAGGGGTCACTATGAGTTGGATCTGACTTGATGCCAGTGAGTTTTTTTTTTTTTTTTTTTTTTATAATTGTTACATGACATATTCTGATATTGAATTGTATCTTATAATCCAGGTTTGAACACACATGTCATGTTGTACTAGAGATAGATAGCAGTTATGTAAGTAAGACCTATTACAAGTTTTTCTCTTCTGCAAGATGTATAAAATTGGCACAGTGAATCTTAAGGACCAGGTCTTTTGATTTCACTTGAAGATTAAATAAAAGTCCCTTATCTTTACATGTTTTCTCTACACTTTAGAACTTTAGATTGTAGTTTGGGAATGAAGATTCATGGGAGGCTCAGAATATCTCACCTTACTTCTCACGCTCATGTGTGCCTGTAAGCGTCACTTATTATTTCATGTTAAATGAGAATGTAGAAATAAATCTCCCCTGTTCATTCTCATAGTAAGATCCAATGATTCCAACCCTTAGAAATGAAATAAATCAGGTTTTCCTATTAATATTAGGATTTAAGCTTACAAATAATTTAATGATTATGATTTTTATTACTATTGTATCCCAATCTACATTTCCACAGATATTATATGTTTATGCAAACATAGTGAATGATATAACTGAAGAGTTATCACCAGATGCCAATTTTACCTTCCTTAAAGGAAGACAGAAGAAAGATAAACTTCATGAAAATACTCTGGAGCTCTTGTGTTGATCTGAAGTCCTATAAAAATATGTTTGTTTGCTTGCTTGCTTTCCAATATTTGGTGCTGTGATTTTCAGGACCCATCGGCCACCTGACTTTAGGATTTAGAGTCAACATTAGGACTCAGAGTCTCTAAGTTTTCTTCAGTACCTTTAGGCAGAACACATGAAAGAACTTATTTTTGTGTTGACATTTGTAATACAGTATCCTGAATAGTCTACTTGCAGCCACGATATGATATGAATCCCACCTTTCATGTAATCATTTTTTTTCTTTAAATTTATAATTATATCCTATAATCTGAGATATATTTGTCGTATCTGAAGGGGATGGAGTAAAAGCAAACAAAATTTCAAACGCTGTGGTACTATGCCTCACATTCAGCTGATTAGATTGCCTTAGATATCATTGGGAAAAACAAAGCTACTTAATGGGAAATTCTCATCTTCATACCATCAATCCTGTGTCTTAAATGTATCTGCTTATATTTTGCTACTTTATTCCAATTACAGAAATCTCTCTTGTGCTATCTAAAGGCTAGTTTTTCTGCTGGTTTTCTCCCCTCTTTCCTGTCTGTTCTTCAAGTACTTCATTCTATTTTTAACCTCTCAGGAGTTTGCAAACTGTCCTTCATATACTAAATCTCCCATATTTTGAAAACCAAGTAATTACAACTTTCTGTGTCTAGTGAGTCAAAATAAGACGCTGACGTTTTCATTTATTTTTCTTCACATTGATGGTTTGTTGCTCCCAACCAAATGAGCGAGACAAAAAGAAAGGTGACATACCTGCCATTCATCTTAGGATTATTTGTAAACTGAAACCTCATAAGATGCTGATTTGATGGTTTTTCTGGCTCAGGCTTATTAAATATTGCTATACACTTTAGTGTGTCCCCTATCTCTGGAATTGCTGTAAGAAGATTAAATGCCTAATCTGAGTAGCAAATGTCTTTTCTCTGGAGTCTAAGGGAATATATGCCTAATAGTAGAAATAGCTAGGGCTAATAATAATTGAATTTTTTACTTTAAGCCTTGATAAAACAGGACAGCAGCCCCTTCCCAACCCTCCATGCCCCGCCATCCCTTCCCTTTAGCATGGCTGTAGTATTAACTAAACAAAATGTTGACTGGCTTATCAAAAGTCTTCAGTATATTTGTTAGGCTGACACTGTTTTCCCTCAATATAAGTACCTAAGCATGTACAGAAAACAAGTATGAAATTAAGCATGAAAATAGTAACAATAACCACTACAACAAACACCTCTCAAGGGTGAAGGTTTTGTTTAGTATATTCTGCCTAGGAAACTGTTAGGTGGTCACAAATTTAAACTTACAATTTTCCAAAATTAGTTTGTGGGTTACTTTCTGCTTATTCGTTTTGTTTTGTTTTTGATTCCTTATGGTAAATTTTAAACACATATAAACATAGAGAATAATAGATAACGAACTTCCTTGTATTGATGAAATAAATTTCATCAGTTACCAACTCTACCAATCTTTTTTCCTCTGTATCTCTCATGTCACCTTCTCTACTTATTTTTAAAATCCAAACATTTTATAATTCCAACTTTAAGTAGTTTAGCGTGTACTTTAAAGATTAAAAAAAAGAAACACTCAAAAAACAGAATTTAAAACAGTATACAGTTACAATATCTTTTCACTCTTAAAAAGTAATATATATTTAGTATATTCAAATATCTAATGACTGCTGTAATTGCTGTTATTATCTACAATGTACTTTAAAACTGATTTTTTCAAATTATGATGGAAAATCAACAAACTGTTTAGTTAATATATCTCTTAAATTTTTACCTCTCTTTTTTCCTTATAAATATATTATTGAAGTAAATATAAATTAGAAGTTTATAGTTTAATGAATTATAACACAGTAAATGTATATATATATATATTTATATATAAATGTGTATGTATATATATATGTACACTCACATATATACACACACATATATATATGTGTGTCTATATATATAGGAGCTCTGGTGGCATGTTGCCTAAAGCAATTGACTGCTAACCAGAAGGCTGGCGGTTCAAACCCACAAGCTACTCCTTGCAAGGAAGGTTGGGCTATCTACTTCCATAGTGATACCACCTCAGAAACCCAAGGATGGGTTGCTATGATTCGGGTCTGACTCAACAGCACAGAACAACAACAATGATGACATTTTGTACTGTCTTGATCGAATCATCTTTGTATATGGTAACACTCATAGTGACTCCCACTGGGTTTCCAAGGCTGTAAATCTTTGCTGAAGCAGACTGCCTCATCTGTCTTCTGCGGAGGCTGGTGAGTTTGAACCACTGACCTTTTGGTTAGCAGCCAAATGCCTTAACCACTACACCACCAGAGCTTGAAAAACAATTCAAGTAAACTCAACATTTGCTGATTAACTTCTCAGTGTCCAGCATTGCATTGGACAATGATAATACAAAAAAGAGAGGACATTTTTCCTAATGTGTTTTACACAAGGATGGAGAGAACAGGCATGTAAGCAAATGTTAGTGTGTAGAAGGTTTATCACCAGGATATAGTCATGGCAAAATCGAGAGATCATATTTTCATAACAAATCATCAAAATGCAATTGATTTTGATAACGTATTGAAGAGAAATTAAACAAAAATGTGGATTTAAATTGGTTTTTAAATATGTAAACTTTATCAAGTTAGCTTGATAGATTAAATTGAGTATGCATGAACTCTGTATTATTTCTTATACATGCATATGAATCTACCATTTTTTCAAAATAATGTTAAAAATATACTTCATTAAGATATATACAAAGTAAATTTACTGCTTAAAATAGTAAAGTGGATCTGAACTACTAATGTGATAACACGTGCATCATGAATTAAAAAAAAAATAAGAAGCAGGATTAGCCAGAGAAAGAAGATACCTTCACATGACGAGCTCAACTCTTCACCCACAGAGCTCTGAAACTCTGTATGTGGATTTGTAGATTGTCTGCATATTGAACAAGAGGCCAGGCCTATATATACTCATCACTGTCAGTCATTATATTCAGACTGCCTTCAGAATGAGTAGTGATCTGGGTGAGGTAGCTCTCTTCAGGAGATTCCCCAGAGGAATGTCAGAATTCTCAATACCTGGGCAAAAATATCCTTAGCCCTGAGGAAGATTTGGGGATACAACATAGTACCTACTGCAGTGTATAACCCAAATAGCTTTAATTACTCCCTTCCTTAAGATGTGTGAGTTCAAGAAATTATGAAACAGAAGGATCAATCTCTCTAATAATGGCTATACTGTTAACAGGTAAACTAAGCACCAGTAGTAGACCACATTTTATCAAGTATCTGAGAAAACAAAGAAATCTTGTCTTTGAGAAGGAAAAAAGAATTAAGAATTAAATATGAAGAGAGAAGCAAGAGATAAAGAGGCCTGGACACAATTCAAAGTTTTCCTGAAACCCAGCTCCATCTTTTATTTAATATTTTGTAACATAAGCTTTTAAATTTACAGTAAAATTTGCCTTTTTTTCTTTATAGTTTATATGGGATTCTATAATCTCCATTAAAAAAAAAGTTTTAATCAACAGAGACAATTAACTCGTTACTTGATAGCTGTGCATTCATAGGTGTGATTTTTTTTGTGGCTGTCATTTATTATTTATCATATACATCATTTATTACTATTTATTATCTCTAATAAATGTTACCTAATTTTAGAGATGTTTGAATGTATGACTCATTATTTTAAATCTCTACATATTCATTTTGGAATTTTTCTTATTATAATGGCTGACTTAATATTTATTTATTGAATTAATAAATAATAAATATATTCTGAGAAGTTCAGAGCTACACTTTTGATCTTTGCTTTCATCTTTCTGTGCTATAGATTCAACAGGTGATAGTGAATAATCTAGTAAAGGAATCTCTGGAAATACAATAAATTATTAATTTGGGATTAAAATACATCACTGTTATGCAAATAGATACATAGTTTATTCACCCTGGTATCCGCAAATCTGAGATCTACACTGCCGTGGAACATCTGAACTAACACTGATGTTAACTTATGTGAATACTGATGTAACTTGTATAATGTAGAACCTGGTAGGTTGAATTTATAGTCTTCAACTTACAAATATGCAACATGCAAATATGTTAGTATCATAAAATCGTATAAACAAGTCTTTTCAAATCTAGAAAGGTACTAATGATTTGTTTTAATGTGCCATAAAAGAGAAAAATAATTATTTTCACACTTTTTTCCACAGCCAATATTTATGTTTTGCTTGCTTAATGAGTAAAAGTTATAACTCACCTCAGCAATGACACAATTTTTTTAAGTTTGATGAGGAAAATATATTCTTGTATATTTCACAACATACTTAGATTTGTCTCTAATATCAAACTAAACCAAAACTCAAACCCGTTGCCATCCAGTAGGTTCTGACTGACAGCAATCCTATAGGACATACTGGAACCGCCCTATAGGGTTTTCAAGGCTCCAGTCTTTGTGGAAACAGGCTACCACATCTCTCTCCAGCAGAGCACTTCATGAGTTTGAACTGCTGACTTTTCAGTTAGCAGCTGAGCCTTAATCACTGTGCCATCAGGGACCCCAATTTCATAGCAGCATAAAGAAAATGTCAGTAAAACTAATTACATGTTAACTGTCTATGCATTGCCTCTACCTTATAGATTCTCGAAACATATCAGGTAGAAGAAAAAAGAATAATATTATGACTTACTTGCTTCTTCATTTATTGCAGGCATGCAAGGCAAGACATATATACTTCAGCTAATATCCACTCACATAGAAATCAAACAAATTTTTACAAGTATTTTACATAGAGCAAAGACCCTTTAAGATCATTATGATCAAACTATCAAAATATTATATTTCATTAGAAATCATAAAACATAATAAAATTATGACTACTTTTAAATAGTAAATTTCTTATCATTTTAAAACTTCTCATAATATACCACTCTGGAAACTTCCCTAATTCAGAAAACATTCAGTCTTTCAAGTCAAACCAATTTACCTTTCACAGCTTTCTAAAAAGATGTGGGTGGACATTTTAGTTGTCTTTGGAATTAGTTTATTTTCAAAAACAGTGACAAAAGCCTGAGGGCAGAGCTGATTGTAGAGATATTAGGAGAAGTGTTAAAATACCTTTAGGCAAGTTGACAATTTTTTTGAAATGCTAATGACAACCCCTACTGTTACCTTGAAATTCGTCTTTACTAAATTCCACATTCAGGTATAAAAGCAACCATCTGGGAACACTGAATAGGAAACCCAAATGATGAAAACAGTTCTATCCTCTACATTTTTGCATCAATTTTTTCCTCCTTTGTAGTGGCAAAAAAGGTAGAATCCTGTTGTTGTTGTTGTCATGTGCCGTCGAGTCGGCCCCGACTCATAGCGACCCCTCCTTGGGTTTCCGAGGCAGTATCACTACGGAAGTAGGATTGCCCAACCTTCCTTCCGAGGAGTGGCTGGTGGGTTTGAACCGCCAGCTTTCTGGTTAGCAGTCAAGTGCCTTAGCCACTATGCTACCACATCCTGTATATCCCTATAAAAATGGAATCTTACCATGTTAATACACTATCCATGAGGCTGTTTCTACTATATCTCTGTAAAGGCTGACAGAGGAAGAGTGGTATCTCTGCTGTTGTTGTTGTTATGTGCCATCGAGTCATAGCGATCCCTCCTTGAGTTTCCAAGGAGGAAGTAGATTGCCAAACCTTCCTTCCAAGGAGTGGCTGGTGTGTTTGAACCGCCAGCCTTCTGGTTAGCAGTCAAGTGCCTTAGGCACTACGCTACCAGAGCTCCTAGTGGTATCTCTTGTTGTTGTTGTTGTGTGCCGTCAAGTCAAACCCGACTCATAGTGACCCCTCCTTGGGTTTCCGAGGCAGTATCACTACGGAAGTAGGATTGCCCAACCTTCCTTCCAAGGAGTGGCTGGTGGGTTTGAACCTCCAGCCATCTGGTTAGCAGGCAAGTGTCTTAGCCACTATGCTACCAGAGCTCCCGTGGTATCTCTAGGATGGCTGATATTTCTGTAGAGAGAAACCGTATTATTTTTCACCTGATGCTTCATTATTGATTTATTTTTTTAATTTTCTTAAAATTCTTATTGTGATTTGGGTAAAAGTTTACAGAGCAAATTCATTTACCATAAAGTACTTCACATACACTTTGTCTCATGATATTAACTGCAATTTCCCACAATTCAACAGCTTCCCTCATACTTCCTTCCCATAATTACTTCTTCCTCGTGTCCTTCCCTCCATGTACTGCTGTCCCTTGAGCTGTCTCCCTGTGCATACAAAACCCTTCTATTCTCCCATGTTTGATCTCTCCAAGGAGTGTATCTACCTGATGTAAATGTTCAGCCCCTATGCCTGTGTTTTATATGGCTGGAAGCCACAGAAGTGTGTTCAATTCCAGACCTGAAGGGAAGCTATCCTCTACGTTTTTTTGCTTGCCATAGTCTCAGGGGTTCTCCTAGGCTCTATCAGATCATCAAAACTGGTTTTTATTTTATTGTTTATTATTTTGATTTTGATTTTTTTTTAATTTCACATTGTTCTCCCACTCTATCCAACATCTCCTACACAGATCCCTCTCCGAGTGGTTGACAGTGGTAGCTGGCACCATCTAGTTCTTCTGGTTTCATGGTCATATATACTGAGGATCACATGGTGTACCAGTCTCTTGCACTAAATGCTTCCATGTATCTTTGGTTTTCTTCATTCTCCTTTGCTCTGGATGAGGAGAGACCCATCAATAAATCTACAGTGCTGCTTGCAAAATTTTAAGATCCTAGTTGCTACTCACCAAAGTAGGTTGTAGAACAATGTTTTTGTGTAGTATGTTATGCCAATTGATCTTGATGTCACCTGCAACCATGGTCCCAAAGCCCACAGGTCAAACTACTTGCTCCCTCTGGGTAGCTAGCTGTGGCCAAGAAGTCACCACAGACTTGTTGTTTATCAACTCTACTGTATACTAGACATTCTTACAGCACATAGAGATATGATTATAGAAACATCATCTGCCAACACTATACATGATCATGGGCACACTACCCCCTGCCTAGACATACCTGATCATTCAGACTGTCCCCATCTATCTAACCGTAGGTCAATGTTTGCTTTCACGGACAACACAGTACTGTATATGCAAAAGGATTCATCTTTGTTGTCTGTACCTACCATACACTTCTCTATGTCTTCCTCTTCCTCAGGGCCACCGTGTTAATCACTCACATTTGGTCCATTGCACATTCCTTCACCCAAATCAATACTTGTCTCCACCTATCTAGCAGTGTTCCCTCCCCTCTCCTCCCACCACTGGTAACCAAAAAAGAAAGTTTCATTTCATATATAAAACTTTCCTTGACTTTTTACAGCATTATTGATTCTTAATGAGGAGTTTTAAATCACTGAAGACCTAGAGTGATGACAAGTTTGTAAACAAGGATGTGAATATCATTACCTGATTTCTATTATTTAATTAGGGAATTCTTATCCAACATTGTTACTTTTATTTAAAAAAGTATGTTTGTTATGTAGAATCTCCAAAACACCACATAATGTGGATGCACTTGGAGGGCATTATGCTGAGTGAAATAAATCATTTACAGAAAGACAAATATTGTATTAGTCCACTGCTGTAAAAACCCAAGGAAAGGTTTCTATATGGAAAGAAGCTTTCTTTTTTTGGTTATCAGCGATGAGAGAGTAAGGGAGGGAAAATTGTTAGATAGGTAAGAGACAAGTACTTATTTGAGTGAAAAAAAAAATATATATATATATACACACATATGTAAATTTGTTAGACATAAATGTAAAATAAATCTGAAAACTTTGCCATCTTTTTTCTTATGTTCTAGAATGCTAGTCCTTTAGGAATCCCTTTAATACTATATTGGGACCCAGGGTGGAATGAGATCAAATATTTTGAATTGGGCCAATTTGGCCTTCAACCTCGTTCTAAAAATGTCAGATTTTCTACCCTTTTTCCATTTTATTGCAAAAAGAAATTGTGGATCTTTTTACTCTGCAATGGATGAATTGTCATATCTTGATTCAATTCATAGAATGTTTACAAAATTTTGGTTACCAAAATTGTTGTTCTTAGGTCCCATCAGTCAGCTCCAACTCACAGAGAGCCTGTGTACAACAAAAGAAACACTGCCCAGTCCTGCATCATCATCACAATACTCACTATGCCTAAGGCCATTATTTCAGCCGCAGTGTAAATCCATCTTGTTGAGGGTATTCCCTTTCTTTGATGACCCTCTACTTTACAAGCATGATATCCTTCTCCAGGGAAGGTCCTTTCTGATGACATAACCAAAGTCCATGAGATGAAGCCTGGCCATTCTTGCTTTTAAGAAAGATCCCAGCTATACTTCTTCCAAGACAAATTTTTTCATTCTTCTGGCAGTCTGTGGTATTTTCAGTATTCTTCGCCAACATCATATTTCAAATGAATTGATTCTTCTGCAGTCTACCTTATCCATTGTCCAGTTTTCACATGCATATGTACCCAACTGACTTGGGTGTGGTTACCTTACTCTTCAAAATCACATCTTTGCTCTTTAAAATTTTAAAAGAGACCTTTTGCAGCAGATTTCCCCAATGCAATATGTCATCTGATTTCTTAACTGCTGCTTCCATAGGTGTTGATTATGCATCCAAGTAATATGAAATCACTGACAGCTTCAATCTTTTTTCCATTTATAATGATGTTGCT
Organism: Orycteropus afer afer; assembly: GCF_000298275.1. NCBI lineage: Eukaryota > Metazoa > Chordata > Mammalia > Tubulidentata > Orycteropodidae > Orycteropus > Orycteropus afer. The sequence goes on from NW_006922347.1 coordinate 342,051, forward strand.
TATTGGTCCAGTTGTAAGGATTTTCGTTTTCTTTATGTTGATGTGCAGTTCACGCTAAAGACTGTAGTCTTTAATCTTCATCAGTAAGTGCTTCAAATCATCTTCACTTTCAGCAATCAAGGTTGTGTAGTCTGTATAACACAGACTGTTAAGGAGTCTTCCTCCAATCCGGATGTTGCATTCTTGTTCATACAGCCCAGGTTCTTGGATCATTTGCTCAGCATACAGATTGAATAAGTATGGTGAAAGGATACAACCCTGACACACACTCTTCCTGATTTTAAACCATAGTGGAGTATCCCCTTATTTTGTTCAAATGACTGCATCTTGGTCTATAGTGATAGTAAAAGTAGCTATTTTTATTTAGTAGAGAATTATTTTCTTTTTAAAAATGTATTCACTCTGCAAGTGTGAGATTATACAAGGGACACAATTACTAAAATAATTTCAAACTTTAAAAAAATATCAGTATAGTCACAGCTTCCATTAATATCTCTGACTTTTACAATGGCCATTAGTCTCTTTAAACTTACATATTATTCATAATATTAAAATTTATTAATAAGAGATGGAGGCAAGTTCAAGTTCTGCTAACACATTCTTCCAAAACTCTCTACAACAGAGATCTGGGAACAGAATGAAACAGGTACAAATAATCAACCTGGAATTCTGAGCTTCAAATGAGAAGATAAAGAATGAGATTGAACACTGATTGGAAAGGGAAATGGAGTGAGATCAGCAACTGGGGAGAGAGAAAAGACTCAGACTGTCAGAAATGGGCACATCTTGAAGACAGATACAGACACTGGTAAGGGGGAGGGACAGAGTAGACAGATCAGGAGCCATTCAAGGAACATGATAGACCTGTGGGAGCTGAGAGAGAAGCATGAATGGAATAGAGTCAGAATTACTCACGGTGCAGGCAACCACAGAGAGTAGGGAGGGAGAAAGGATATTAACTCATCACCCCACCAGGAGAAGCCAGGTTTGGGCTGGTGAAAGAACTGTGTTGGGGTGGTTGAGGGGGTTAGGCTTAGGACAATCCCTTGCTAAATTGAATCTGCATAAAAATAGAACAAGCCACTGGGTGAGACTGGAGGGGTGACCCATCCATGCTGGGGTATTGAGATAGGAATTAAGATAGGATGGATGAGCTTTCTGATCTAGTAAATGCACACCTTTCCTTCACATCAGGGTAAATACACTCTGCATCCAGAGTCTCAGTGAATAGAGAAGACCTACCCTCACCAACTCTAACCCCTGGACTTCACTTCTAGCAGATGGAGTCAGGGACTGAAACTCACATGCTGGGACCCTGAAGGATGGAGAGATCTTTTTTACACTGAAAGAAGAAGCCCAAGTCTGCAGCCTCCTCTCTTAGGGGGTCAATTGTACCTGACACCTTCCAACTCTGTGAAATGAAAGGTCTGTATTGGGGTGATTAGAGAAGATAGTATCAGGGCAGCATTTCACTAAAGCCTGGGCAGCAGCTAGACAGACACTATATGTGCCAAGAAGGGTGCCAGAACCACACCAGTGAATCACAACTGGTGAGCCGTATTTTCTGCTCCAAAAAGTACAGCTTTCCTGCAAATAGGGACAAAACCTCTACCCAACTGCACAAAATCAGAGGCCAAGGAAGTTCTGTAGCCACCCAAAGCAACTCACTCCAAACAGACAAACACAGAGGCTGCAGCTATCCATCTCTCTACATAAGTAACTGGTGGATCCTTCTCTGAGCAAAACAAGCAATCACCTGCAGGTTTTCCACTGAAGCAGCCAGGGTCCTTTCACTTCTGCAGGCACATACCTGTGGAGTGTGGTTTCTGCAACACATGCCTGCTCCCAGGACTGCTGCCTGACCAAAAGTACAAAAGTCCTTCCTCAGTTCCCTTATGTTGTTGTTGTTATAATGACCCCTCCTTGGGTTTCAGAGGCAGCATCATTATGGAAGTAGATTGCCCCATCTTCCTTCTGAGGAGTGGCTGGTGGGTTTTCCCCCCTTATTTTCATCTTTTCTCTTTCCCAATTTTTCTCCCTTTCTACTTATTTATTTCATCCTCTTCATGTTTTTATATTTTCCCCAATATTTCACCTTGACCATTCCCCTTTTTCTATGTATTTTATCTTTTACTTTTATTCTTTTTTCCCTTTACCTCCTTTTATTCTTAACTTTTTTTTTTTTTTTTTCATTTTTTGCCCCATCCAACAGGATGAAGACATTAATTCTCCATGAGTAAGCCATTTTTACCATACTGATCACTTTGCCCAACAGATGAGCTGCACTATTAGATTTTACACCACTGGATCAACATACACAGTTGACAACACATCTTCATCCCAATAACAGTTCCTCTTCATGTCAGAGATCTGCACCCACAGCCTCATCAATTATTCCACCAATCTGGAGATAGCTGGAGAGAACGTCAATGTTTCCAAGGTAACAACCAAACAAGTACACCTGTCCCATTCACCTGGATATATCAAAGGAAACCAACATACAATCAACAAATAAAACAATAACTTCAAAATGTCTCAGAGACAAGAGACAATTTCAATTTAATTCAAACAAACAGGACAAGCTAGTGGAAGCAAGTGACCAAAATAAAGAATCAGGAAATCTCTCCAAAAAATAACAGGTAATAAAATACCTGAAAAGGAAGTGTGTGTGTGTGTGTATGTATGTATGTATGTATATAACCTCTCAAGAGCTCAAGGAAATCAGATAATTATAAATCATACAAAAAATGACAATTAGATATCCAGAATGAGCACTAAAAATATGGAGACAGATAACACATTGGAAAGACAAGAGAGGAGTCTAACTGGCTAAAGAATGTGTATCACAACTAGAAGACAAATCCCTTGGCAACAGCTAGCTTGCATGAAGAAAAATAAAAATCAGAAAAGAGAATGAAGAAAACCTAAGTGTTTTGGTCCTCTAATGCTACTCTAACAGAAAACACCACAGATGAATGACTTCAACAAACATGAGTTTATTCTCCTACAGTTTAAAAGGCTAGTAGTCCAAGTTCAAAGTGTCAGCTCTAGGGGCTGAGTGAAGGCCTCTTGATCTTGAGTTCGGTTCTGCCTCTTGTCTCTGGCCCACTGAAGATGGAGGCTTCTCTTAACTCAGGCAGCTGCTGGCTACTGAAGTTGACAATCTCAAGGCCAACAAGTAAAATGGTACAGTCTCCAAATTATCAAGCAACATGGCAGGCCATTAGTTCCAGTCCAGAGATGATCCCAAAACTGGCAGGAAACATGGCAAGCTGCTGAATGAAGATTCAGCTACATGCAGGTGCAGGGTTCAAGTACATCAAAGAGCTGAAGAAACCTTTCTCAAGGTTTCTTCTTATATACTGGAAATAGACCACATCCCTAAGGCAGCAACTCAGCTGCTCAAATAGATTCTACCATGGAGTAGATTACCAATCTCATCATGGGGAATAACTACATCCAGCTACCCAGCCACTTAAAACTAGGCCTAGCTAAGAGACGCATAACCTTAACTACCACACTAAGCATTACATCTAATTATATCAAAATAAATAACATATGCCTGACTGGAATTTCAGAACAAGAGGAAGGGAAAAAAAAAAAAGAGAAAATAATTGAAAATTATTTCTGACTAACAGAAAACTTCCTCAGTATTATGAAAGACAAAAAGATATCCATTAAAGAAATTCAAAAAACCTCATAGAGGATAGATGTTTTGGCTACCTAGTGCCACTCTGAAAAGAATATACCACAAATGGGCTGGCTTGAACAAACAGGAGTTTATTCTCTTATAGTTCGGGAGGCTAGAAGCCTGAGTTCTAAGTTTCAGGCTCTAGGGGCTATGTGAAAGCCCTTTGACCATGAGTTCAGCTCTGTCTCTTGCTTCTGGCTCACTGAAGATGGAGGCTTCTCTTAATTCAGGCAGCTGTTGGCTACTGAGGTTGACAAACTCAAGGCCAACAAGTAAAATGGTACAGTCCCAAAATTATCAAGCAACATGGCAGGCCATTAGTTCCCAGTCCACTGAAGCTAGAGGCAACTCTTCACTCAGGCAGCTGCTGAGGCTAATAAGTTCAAGGTCAACAAGTAAAATGGCACAATCCTGATGTTACCAAACCATATGGCAGGTCATTAATTCAAGTCCATTGAAAGTCTCAAGGTCAGCAGAACCATGGTTGCTGAACAATGACATGTCTACATGCACAGTTCAAGAGTGCCTTAAGCTAGAGACAATTCCCAAAGCTGCTTCTTATATATAGGAATCAGACCACATCCCCAAAGGCAGCTACTCCTCTACTCACAGTAGATTCTACCATGGAGTTGATTACCAGTCTTGTCACAGGGAATAACTACATCCAGCTGCCCAGCCACTTAACCAGGCCCAGCCAAGTTGAGACACAAACTTAACCACCACAATAGATCTCAAGAGAAAGTCACCAAGACATATCATAATCAAACTTACCAAAACCAAGACAAAGAAATAATTTTGAGAGCTGCTCAGGAAAAATGAAATGTTATCTACAAAGGTCAAACAATAAAACTAAGCTCTGGTTTCTCAACAGAAACCATGCAGGCAAAAAGGCAATAGGTTGACATATCCAAAGTCTTGAAGGAAATAAACTGCCAACCAAAAATTATATATGTAGCAAAACTGTCCCTCAAACATGATGGTGAAATTAGGACATTCCCAGAAAAAGAGAAATGAAGGGAATTTGCAAAAAGCAGTTCAGCTATAAAAATAGTTGGTAAAGATAATCCTTTCAACAGAAAACCAACAATGGAAGACAACAACATAAGATTAAAACATGTGACAACACCACTCAGGAACCAACCCAGGAAAAGAATTCTCAAATCTAATATAAGCTTACAAAATGGAAAATAGAGAAGAAAAAGAGTAAACGTGTAAACAATGCCAACTACAAAGCAAATAGAAGGACTAAACCAAAAACCAAATTCAATTGCTGTCAAGTTGGATCTGACTCATAGTGATCCCTCCTTGGATTTCTGAGGCAGTTTCACTACAGAATTAGATTGCCCAATCTTCCTTCCAAGGAGTGAGTAGCTGGTGGGTTTGAACTGCTCACCTTCTTGTTAGCAGTCAAATGCCTTAGGCTCTATACCACCAGAGCTCCAAATATAGGGAACAAGTGGGATAATTCAAAATTTCCTTATGGAGTGGAAATCAGAACAATGTTACTACAGTCCAAACTTAGGGATATAAGAATTTGCCACAGGGTAAACATAAAGAAAATTAATAAACATTCTAAACAAAAAATAAGAAAGCAGAAAATCACGAGGACTTAGTAAACATTAAAGCAACAATAATGAAGAAAATGGAAAGAAAATTAGATAACAAAATGAACGCAGCACAGAAAATTGTTTGAAACAAAGAAAGCATTAGCACCGCAACAAAAAAACACAAAAGAATAAGAGTAATAAATTCATACCTGTTATTAATTACACTAAATATGTTGGATTAAGTGCAGAAATCAAGAGAAAGGGAGGCAGATTGAATAAGAAACCAAGACCTATCAAGATACTGCCTACAAGAGACTTGCCTTAGACACAAAAAAATAAAAATAAATTAAAAATGAAGGGGTGGAAAATATATATCAAGCTAAAAAAGAGAAGGATTCTTAATATGAATTTCTGATAAAACAGAATTCAAGGTAAAATCCAGCATAAAGGACAAGGAAGGGTATTATATGATGATAAAGCACTCAGTCAACCAAGAAAACCAAAAACGAATGCAGTGCCATCAAGTCAAATCCAACTCATAGCGACCCCTCCTTGTATTTCCGAGGTGTTTGTGTTGTTATGTGCCGTTGAGTCAGCCCTGACTCATAGTGACCCCTCATTGGGTTTCCGAGGCAGTATCACTACAGAAGTAGGATTGCCCAACCTTCCTTTTGAGGAATGGCTGGTGGGTTTGAACTGCAAGCTTTCTGGTTAGCAGTCAAGAGCCTTATGCACCGTGCTACCAGAGTTCCTTTCCGAGGTGGTATCACTATAGAAATAGATTGTTCAATCTTCCTTCCAAGGAGCAGCTAGTGGATTTGAACCACCAGTCTTCTGGTTAGCAGTCATATGCCTTAGGCACCACACCACCAGAGGACATAACCATAATAGATATCAATGCACCTAATGAAAAACCTCTGAAAATCATAAAACCAAACATTAGCTGAATTGAAAGGAGAAGTAGACAGTACTACAATACTAGTAGGAGACTTTAACAAACCATTTTTGATGAAGGACAAAAAAATTAGGGAAAAAAAAACTCAACAAAGATGCAGAAGATCTCAACAACACAATCAACCAACTTGACCTCATAGATATATATATATAGAACCCTATAAAAAGCAAAGGAGTTCGGGTAGCATAATGCCTAAGGCACTTGACTATTAACCAGAAGGCTGGTAGTTCAAACCCACCAGCCACTCCTTGGAAGGAAGGTTGGGCAATCTACTTCTGTAGTGATACTGTCTTGGAAACCCAAGGAAGGGCCGCTATAGGTCGGGTCTGACTCAACGGCACATAACAACAACAACAACAACATACCCAACAAATGCACAATACATTTTTTTTTTTTTCCAACGCACATGGATCATTCTCCAGAATAGACCATGTATTAGGCCACAAATCAAGAATCAATGATTTTGAACACATCAGAATTATGCAAACCATCTTCTAGGATCACAATGCTGTAAAATTAGAAATGTATTGTAGGAAGACCAGAGAAAAAAAATAAAATGCATGGAAACTGAATAACACACTGCTCAATAAGCACTGGATAACAGAAGAAGTAAAGTGTTAAATAAAAGAAATTCCTAGAAACAAATAAGAAAGAAAACACACCATACCAAAACCATTGGGATACAGTGAAAGTAGTACTTAGAGGGCAATTTAGAGCAGTTCATGTATACATCAATAAAGAAGAAAGAACCAAAATCAACACCTTAACAACTCCAACAATTAGAAAAAAAAAAAAAGCAACAAAGAAGCCTTCAGTCTCCAGGAGAAAGGGAATAATAAAGATTAGAGTAGAAATAAATGAAGCAGAAAACAGAAAAAAATCATTAAGAGTACAAGCTGGGTCTTTGAAAAGATTAACAAAATTGACAAACCACTGACAAATTTAAAAAAAGAAAAGAAGGAAGAAGATGACATAATATGAATAATACATGGAATGGGTGACAACACAATAGAAAAAAACTAAAATAAAAAGGATAGTAAAAGAATACTACAAAGAACAGTACTCTAACAAATTTGAAAACCTAGAAGAAATGGACAGAGCTCTAGAAACACAAAACCTACATAAACTAGCACAGACTGACGTAGAAAATTTGAACACAGCAATTAAAAAAAAAAAAGGAAGAAGTTGAGAAAATCATAAAAAACAAAACAAAACAAAAAACCTCCTAACAAAAAATGTCCTGGCCCAGATGGCTTCCCTGGGGAATTCTATCAAATGTCCAGAGAAGAGGTGAAACCTATCCTACTGAAGTTGTTCCAGAACAGAAAAAAATGTCATACTCCCAAATTCATTCTATGAAGCAAGCATAACCCCAATAATAAAACTAGGAAAAGACACTCCAAAAAAGGAAAACTACATACCAATATCTCTCATGAATAAAGATGCAAAAAATCTCCAACAAAATCCTAGCCAATATAATCCTATATTACATCAAAAAAATAATATGCAATGAACAAGTAGGTTTCAAATCAGTCATTTATGCAAAGATGGCTCAGCATTAGAAAAACAATCAACTTAATCCACCACATAAATTAAAAAAAAAAGGAAAAGAAACACATGCTCATATCAATGAATGCAGAAAATGTGTTTGGTAAAATCCAGCACCCATTTCTGATAAAACATCTTAGCAAAATAGGAATAGAGGGGAAATTGCTCAGCATAATAAAGGGTGTATATGCAAATCCAACAGCCAACATTATCCTTAAAGAAAAGAACTCAAGCATTCGTCTGTGAACAGGAACAGAACAAGGATGCCCTCTATCACCACTTCTATTCAACATTGTATTGGAAGTCTCAGCCAGGGCACTAAGACAAGAAAGAGAAATAAAAGACATCCAAATTGGCAAAGCAGTAAAATTATCTCTATACATGATCCTATACATAGAAAATGTGAGAAACTCAGCAGGAAAACTACTGTAACTAATTGAAAGATTCAGCAAAATAGCAGGATACGAGATCAACATACAAAAATCAGTTGGATTTCTCTATATCAACAAAAAGATCTCCGAAAAGGAAATAATGAAAACAATATCATTTACAGTAACTACCAAGAAGATAAAAACAAAAAACCAAACTCACTGCCATTGAGTCAATCCTGACTTATAGCAATCCCCATACCCACAAGCCACTCCTCAGAAGGAAGGTTGGATAATCTACTTCCATAGTGATACCACCTTGGGAACCCAAGGAGTGGTTGCTATGAGTTGGGTCCAACTCAATGGCAAATAACAACAACAACAACACAGTGTTTCCAAGGCAGCAAATCTTTATGCAAGTATATTGCTCCATCTTTTTATCATGGAGCAGTTTGTGGGTTTGAACCACCAACCTTCCAGTTAACAGTTAAGTGCCTTAGGCACTATGCACTAGAGCTCCTTAGAGGATAAAATACTTAAGAATAAATCTTACTAGGAAAACAAGAGACACATACAAAGAAACTAAATAACACCACTACAAGAAAATATAAGTGACCTATATAAATGGAAGTAAATACCAGGCTTATGGATAGAAAGACTGAACACTGTAAAAATGTCAATACTACCCATAGCAATCTACAGATTCAATGTAATCCCAATCTAAATTCCATCAACATTCTTTAAGGACATGGAAAAATCAGTAATTAATTTTATAAGGAAAGGAAAGAGAGCTCAGATAAACAAATTACTAATGAAGATGAAAAACAAGGTAGGTCTCATACTCCCAAAGCTCAAACCCCACTATCCAGCTACAGCAGTCAAAATGGCCTGGTATTGGCACAACCACACACACATAGACCAGTGGAACAGAATTGAGAATACAGATATACATTCATCACCAATGGACACCTGAAGCCTCTTCTATGGGGAAGAAGTAGTCTGTTTTAACAAATGGTACTGGCAAAATTGGATATCCATTTGCAGAAAAATGAAACAAGATCCATACCTCATGCTGTACACAAAAGCAAACTCATGATGGATCAAAGACCTAAATGTAAAACCCAAAACTATAAAGATCATCAAAGAAAAAAGAGAGGCAAAGTTAACTACAGAACCCACTGCCATCAAGTCAATTCTGACTCATCATGATCCTCATAGGGTTCCCAAGGCTGTAAATCCTTACAGAAGTAGATTGAAAGACAAATTTAGGGGCCCTAGTTTATGGTATAAATAGACACTCAAACATAACTAAAATCCATAAACTGCAGGAAAAAAAAAAAAAAACCTGGATGACTCAGACTTTATAAAAAATTAAATTCTTATTTGCATCTGAAGACTTCTCCAAACAAACAAAAATAGAACCTACAAATTGGGAAAAATGTTTGACAATGACATCTGGTGTGGGACTTAACACTAAAGTTTATAGAAAACTTCAACACCTCAGCAAACAATCCAGTTTCAAAATGGGCAAAGGACATGAACAGACACTTTATCAAGAAAGATATTCAGATAGCCAACAAACACATGAAGAAATGCTCATGATCCAGCCACTTAGATGCACACCAAAACAACAATGAAACATCATCTCACCCCAGCAATAATAGCAAAGTTTAACAAGACAGAAAACAACAAATGCTGGCAAGGTTGTGGAGAAATTAGAACTCTCATACACTGCTGGTGAGACAGTGAAATGGTACAATCACTGTGGAAAATGGTAAGATATTTCCTTTAAAAGGTGTAAATAGAAATACTATTTGATACAACAATCTCACTATTATGAATATTTCCTAAAGACGTGAGATCCAGTACACAATAGATATATGCACAGCCATGTTCATTGCAGCATTGTTTACAATAGCAAAGATATGGAAACAATCTATGTGCCCACCGATAGATGAATGGATCAATAAACTATGGTACATACACACACTGGGATATTTTTGCAAGACTAAAGAATGATGAAGAATCAGCAAATTACTTCAAAATATGGAAGAACTTGGAGGACTTTATGTTGAGTGAAAGAAGTCAATCACAAGACAAATATTACCTGAACCCATTATCAAAAAAGACAGAGTGAAGCAGCAGGGATACAGGTAAAGGGAGGGGCACAGGCCCCAATTCCAAGAGGCAGGAAAGCAAAGCCACAGGGAACAACAGAGCCAGCAGTGGCAGAAATGCAGATAATGGGAGGGAATCAGGTCCCACCACAAAGAGACAGGAGAGTGGGGGAAAGAAAAGGCAGGGGGAGGACAGAGCAAGCAGCTTCAGGGATCCAGGAAAAGAGAGGTTTTGAACAGCTAAGGGAGACAAACTTATCTATCAGTTTGTTGTTCTGTGGTGGCTTGCATGTTGCTGTGAGGCTTGAGAGTGTGTCACTGGTGTTTCAAACACCAGAAGGATAGCACGTGGTGCACAGGTTTCAATGCAGCTTACAGACTGAGACAGACTAGGAAGAAAGAAGAGGCCATCCACTTCTCAAAGAATTGGTCAGGGAAAACCTACGAATAGTGGAGAAACATTGTCTGACATATTACTGCATAACTTTATGAAGAGCCTGGAAACATAGTTCGATATGGTACAGGAGAATGAGCCTCTTAGGTTGGAAGGCTCTCAAAAAAGGACTGGAAAAGAGCTGCATCATCAGAGTAGAAACAAACTTACTGATATGGATAAGGTAAAGCTTTTGAGAGCTCCATTTACTGATGTGACACAACTCAAATTGAGGAGAAACAGCTGCAAACATCCATAGGAAAATTGGAAGTTGCCAAAAATAAAATGGAACACATAAAGATTGATATCCTAGGCATTAGTGAGCTGAAATGGACCGGTTTGGGCCACTTTGAAACAGACATCCATATGATCTACTATGTCGGGAATGACAATTTGAAGAGGAATGGCATGCCATTCATCATCACAAAGGATGTTTCAAGATCTGTCCTGTAGTACAATGCTGCCATTTATAGGATAATATCCAGATACTTATAAGGAAGACCAGTCAATACGACTATTATTCAAATTTATGCACCAACCACCAAAGCAAAAGATGAGGAAATTGAAGATTTTTATCAACTTCTGCAGTCTGAAATTGATCAAACATGCAATCAGGATGTGCTAATTATTGCTGGTGACTGGAATGCAAAAATGGGAAACAAAGAATCACCGGTAGTTGGAAAATATGGCCTTGGTGACAGAAATAATCCTGGAGATCGCATGATAGAATTTTGCAAGACCAATAATTGATTCATTGTAAATGCCTTTTTTCAACAACACAAATGGTGGGTATACATATGGACTTTTCCAGTTGGATTAAACAGGAATCAGACTGACTACATCTGTGCCAACAGATGATGAAAAAGCCCAATATCTTTGGCCAAAACAAGGGCAGGAGCTGATTGTGGAACATAGCATAAACTGCTCACATGAAAGTTCAACTTGAAGTTGAATACAATTAAAACAAGTCTATGAGAGCCAAGATAGGACCTTGAATATATACCTCCTGAATTTAGAGACCATCTAAAGGAAGAGATTTGATACATTAAACACCAATGACCGAAAACCAGAAGAATTGTGGGATGACATCAAGAACATCATCTATGAAGACAATAGGTCATTAAAAAGATGAGAAAAGAAGAAAAGACCAAAATGGATGTCAGAACAGACTCTGAAACTTGCCCTTGAGCAAAAGCAGCTAAAACAAATGGAAAACAGGATAAGATAAAAGAGTTGAACAGAAGATTTCAAAGAGTAGCTCAAGCAGACAAAGCCAATTACTATTATGATATATGCAAAGACCCAGGGTTAGAAAACCAAAAGAGAAGAACACAGAACATGCTAAAAATTTCTCAAGCTGAAAATATGAGGAAAATATTTAAAACTCAAGTTGTAATATTGAAAGATTCTATGGGCAAAATATTGACTGATGCTAGCAAGTATTAAAAGAAGATGGAAGGAATATAGAGTCACTGTACCAAAAAGAATTGATCAGTGTTCATCCATTTCAGGAGGTGGCATATGATCTAGAATGAGTAGTACTGAAGGAAGAGGTCAAAGCTGCACTGAAGAAAATGAGGAAGGACAAGGCTCTAGGAATTGATGGAATACTCATTGAGATGGATGAGTATTCCATGGATGGAACGCCCCACTGGAGGCACATACTCAGTTATGCCAAGAGATTCAGAAGACAGCTACCTGGTGAACTGACTGGAAGAGACCCATATTTGTACTCATTCCAAAGAAAGATGATCCCACAGAATGTGGAAATTATCGAACAATATCATTATCACAAGCAAGTAAAATGTTACTGAAGAAATTTCAAAAGCAGTTGTAGCAGAATATTGACAGAGAACTCCCAGAGGTGCAGGCTGGATTCAGAAGAGGATATGGAACAAGGGATATCATTGTTGATGTTGATGGATCTTGGCTCAAAGCAAAGAATACCAGAAAGATGCTTGTTGTTGTTATGTGCCGTCGAGTTGGCCCTGACTCATAGTGACTCCTCCTTGGGTTTCTGAGGCAGTATCACTATGGAAGTAGGATTGCCCAACCTTCCTTCCGAGGAATGGCTGGTGGGTAGAAAGATGCTTACCTGGGTTTTATTGATTAGGCCAAAGCATTTGATTATGTGGATCATAACAAATTGTGGATAACATTGAGAAGAATGGGAATTCCAGAATACTTAATTGTACTCATGAGGAACTTGTACATAGATCAGGAGGCTCTCATTTGAATAGAACAAGGGGACACTGCATGATTTAAAATCAAGAAGGGAGTGTGTCAGAGTTGTATCCTTTCACCATACTTATGTAATATATATGCTGAGCAAATAATCTGAGAAGCTGGACTATATGAAGAAGAACGTGGCATCAAGATTGGAGGAAGAATCACTAACAACCTGCGATACACTGATGACATAACTTTGTTTGCTGAAAGGGAGGATGACTTGAAGTACTTACTGATAAAGACTGAAGAATACAGTCTGCAGTATGAGTTACATCTCAAAATAAAGAAAACAAAACTCCTCACAACTAGTTGAATAACCAGCATCACAATAAATGGAGAAAAGATTGAAGTTGTCAAAGACTTCACATTGCTTGGTTCTACAATCCATGTCAATGGAAGCAGAAGTCAGGTCATCAGCCTACGTATAGCACTGGGCAAGTCAGCTGCAAAGGACCTCTTTCAAGTGCTGAGGAGCAAAGATGTTTCCTTGAGGACTAAGGTATGCCTGACACAAGTCATGATATTTTCAATCATCTCATACACATGTGAGAGCTGAACAATGAATAAGGAAGACCAAAAGAGAATTGATGCTTTTGAGTCATGGTGCTGGTGAAGAATGCTGAAAGTGCCATGGACTGCTAAAAGAACTAACAAATCTCTCCTGGAGGAAGTGCAGCCAGAATCCTCCTTGGATTCAAGAATGACCAGACTTCATCTCACCTACTTTGGTCATCTTATCAGAAGGGACCATTCCTTGGAGAAGGATGTCATGCTTGGTAAAGTGGAGGGTGGACAAAAGAGGGGAAGGCCCTCAACTAGAAGGATTGATACAGTGGCTGTGGCGATGGGGTCAAGAATAGCAAGGATCGTGGAGCTGGCACGGGACTGGGTGGTGTTTTGTTCTGTTGTGCATAGGGTGTCTATGAGTCGGAGACCACTCGACGGCACCTAACAACAACAACAACAACATTATTATTATAAAAAGCCAAGGAAAAGTTTACATAGGGAAGAACATTTTCTTTGCTGGTTACCAGGGATGAGAGAGCCTGAATTTGAAGCCACTATGGTCCACTACTTGTCTATAATCATATGGTCCACTAATTCTCTATAATATGATGCTATTATATTATAATGAGTAAAATTTTTTGTCTAGTAGATCTTATTTGGATAAAATATGTATAAATAGGTAAAAAAAAAATGTAGTCTATTTCCTTAAGCCACATTTAACCAAAAAAAAAAAAAAATGATAGGAGTAAAAATAATAGAGTACTGGGAACACAAATAAGGGACACATACTTTTTGATGTGTTTTTGTGTCAAGCAATGGAGCAGTTCCTATGCAGTAATGTGTTGGAAGGTGCTAAATTGGCTTGTCACACTTACATATACTTGACATGGATGAAAAAAGGTGCCCTAATAAATTTAAATAGTTTATGATTTATGGTAGAATAGGGAGCATAAAATTCAAGTTTGCATTGTGTTGGTTCCTCTAGCCACCCAGTCCTACTGGGGTAATGCAAAGGTAGATGTATGCACACAGTGGATCTATGTCACAGCTAAGGAACACTGGTCTTAAGAATCCATAATTTTTATAAGGAAGCTGCTGGCAAATCTGTCTATCCCTCTTTATGGAAAGACAAATTATATTTATTACCCTGTCATATATACAAGCCTTTTCAAGGAGAGCAGAGAGAGAGGGTGTTATCTTTACTATCCTGGAAACTATCTCCACAGATAAATACATTCTCTCTCTGAAACACAAATAAATCTGAGTTAAATTCCCAATCATGAATTCAACTTGAGATAGTGATATTGATTTGAGAATTACCTCCCCAAAGTGGGTCAATTCCAGATAGCCTTCATAGAAGAAAGACAAGCTAAACTTGAAGCTTGAGTGAAAACTGTTGAACAAAATGAAGAATATAGGCATATCTCTGAATTACTGTAGGTTCAAGTCTTGTTGTTGTTTGTTGTTGTTATGTGCCGTCAAGTCGGACTCATAGTGACCCCTACTTGGGTTTCCATGGCAGTCTCACTATGGAAGTAGATTGCCCCATCTTCCTTCTGAGGAGTAGCTGGTGGGTTTGAACCGCCAGCCTTCTGGTTAGCAGTCAAGTTCCTTAGGCACCATACAGTAATAAAGTATCACAATAAAGTGAGTCACACAAAATTTTTGGTTTCCCAGTGCATGTAAAAGTTACTTTCACATGATACTGTAGTCTATTAAGTGTTCAATTTCATTATGCAAGTTTTGAAATGTAATATTGTGAGAATTACCAACATGTGACACAGAGACACAAAGTGAGCCCAAACTGTTGGAAAAATGGCATCAACAGACTTGTTGGATGCAGATTGACATTGCTAAAAGGGCGTGGGGTTGGCATCTTCTGACCTCTTCTAACTTCACCAGGAGACAGAATCACCATCAGCAGCCCTTCATTCCTATGAGGCCAGACATGCTGCTACCCTCCACTTTTTTAACAATTTGGCACCAACCATCCCTCCTACGATACTCACTACTTGTCTGCTGGGTTCAATAATCTGTTGCAATGGCCACACAGAACTCACAGACAATACTCATGATTGAAGGATTTATCAGGAAAGTAACAAGCTACAATTCAGGTTCAGGAACTCACTCAGGATACAGTTTTTCAATCAGGACATTCTCCCCTCTGCTGTACCCTCAAGCATACTTTTCTGGCCCTTGGCCTCTTGGCCTGGCCTCTGCCCTGCTAGGGTAAGTGTTACAAAGCTCTTTTAACTCTGCCTATAGGTACACTCCACCATCAACCTCCTGCCCGAAGGCACTCAGATTTCTCTCTCTGTGCTTGGAAAACCCATTGCTTAATCTTTTGCCTTTTGGTTCTACTGTGCAGTCTTTCAGCCAGACATTTCTCAGCTGTGTGTCTCTCAGCCAGGCATCTCTGCCAACGAAGTCCAGCACAGGTATCTCAGGTCCAAGGATATGCTCTGCTTCACCTCCATCTCTTCTCTCTTGATAGCAGTAAGATCCCCTTCTCTGTTCCTAGGAAGGCTCATTTTAAGCTTGGCAGAGAGAAAATACTAAGCAATCCCAACATCAGTGTTCTACACACCTTCTTTGCATGGTCCCGCCCAATAATCCAGTAGGAGTTACAAAGACTATGGCTAGAAAAGCCATACCAAGTAATTCACTGCACAAAATCCATAAACTTTCAATTTGTAAAAATGAAATATGTGTGAAGTGCAATAAAGTGAACTGTAGTAAAACAAAGTGTGCCTGTATATATATTTCAGGAAAGATGAAGAGGAATTCATAGTTTTGATATGACTGGCATGTAAATGCAATGTCTTTTCAAAGTATTACAAACAATTATCTGTGGTGGTTAAGGTTATGTGTCAACTTGGCTGGGCCTGGGTTTGAGTGGCTAGGCAGCTGGATGTAGTTATTCCCCATGATGAAACTGATAATCACCTCCATAGTGGAATCTTTTGTGAGCAGGTGAGTAGCTGCCTTAAGGATGTGGTCTGCTTCCAGTATATAAAAAGATGCTTTGAGAAAGGTCATGAGTTTTTTGACACATCTGGATCCTACATTTGTTTGAGTCTTCGTCTCTGTGGCCTGCCACATTACCTGCTGACGTTGAGCCTTTCTGAATTTGAACTAGTGGCCTGCCATGTTGCTTGATAATTTTGGGACTGTGCCATTTTACTTGTTAACCTTGGGTTTGTCAGCCTCAGCAGCCAGCTTCTGCTGACTTACGAGAAGCCTCCAGCCCAAGTGGGCCAGGAGCAAGAGGCAGAACTGAAGCCAAAGGTCAAGGCATTTTCACACAGGCTATAAATCTATATAGAAGTAGATGACTCCATCTTCCTTCCAAGGAGAGGCTGGTGGGTTTAAACTGCTGACCTCCTGGTTAGCAGTCAGAAGTTTTATCTTCTTTGCCACCAGAGCTCCTTTATTTGGCACTAGAGAATCAAAATATATCCATTAATGAACAATGTTCAAGGCCACACTAAAGATACTGAAGAGTTCAGATTTGATCCTGAAGTTGAAGGTCTTTGAATGCTTTTAAATAAGGGTATAGTTTGATGTGTTTTGTAATATAATTCTTATAGATGTGTGGCTAGTAAGGATATGTTGTAACACTATCCTGGAATGTTCTTATACAAAAATCACTTCTGACTAATGGTCTTTATGGAATCTTGAAGCCAATGGTGCCATTTTTCTTTAAGCTTGAAGACTACTCAAAATGTAAACTTTTAGACCATCTATTTTTTGCTGTAGTTTCATCTTATTCTCCCCTTTGCTTCTTTTCCTTTGATTTAAGTTACTACTTTTCTACTCTTATCTATAAAGCCTCTGTTTAAAACAAAACTGTATCTCATATCTCATATAACATTAAAGGATCTACTCCTTCACTCGGTTTTCACTTCTCCCACAATCTATTCAAGAATGAATTTCTCATTTCTCACATAGGGCCACAAAACAGGTACTACATTCATCTAAATTTCTATTGCTGCCTTCAAAGCATCTATTCCAAGTTGTAACACTGTGATCGCTGATTTTTATGCCATTGATTTTACACTCAAATAGCATGATAAACTCCATTGTTTGACATCTTTAAATGCAAAACATTTCAGTTACACTTTATTTTAGCTATTTGAACATATATCCATATCCTATACTTAATATCAAAAGTAGTTGTTTCATCTCTAAAGTTAAGCTGTGCATCAATACCGTCTTCACTAAAAAATGTATTCCAATTGCACTTATTATTTGACCCCCATAAACTACCATTTACTTGATGACTCGATTTTCTCTCCATGTCCTCCTTATCTTCACTTCCTTTTTGTACATAGCTTGTAACCAAAATACAAAAATTCAGTCTTGGAGATGTAAATGCCCCTAACTATTGTCTCCTTGCCTTTTCTCACCCCTGCTGATAAATATCCAGTCATAAATTTATCAACTGTTTGTATTTTCTATTTTTATGCACAGATCTCTGAAACTAGAAAGAAATGATCTAAGCAAATAAATCACTGCCAGTTTGAATTCATGGTGATAAACCTCATCTAGATCTTAATCAATAATTTATAAAACTTTGATATTTAATTTAAAAGCTCTGTGGGATGTTATCTCTAAGGTCTTTGAACTAAGTCTGGCAAAATATCAGTGAGATATAACAAACACCCTTTAATCCATTGAGTACTTGCAAATTTGAATAAGAGGGATTATTTCTTATGAAATCCACAGCTTCCTATAACAATAGTTATTGAATGCTGTGTATATTTATCAAAGTAGTAAGAACTCATATTGAGAATAATTCTAAAAATATTTTGAAGGGGAGTATTTAAAATTGAAAACAGTATTTCATAAATTGTTAATAATGTGACTTTTAATATATCAGACCTTTTTTTTCTTGTCCTTTAATCTCCCTGGACATGAAAATTATAATAATTAGTATTTGTTCCTTGATGCAAAATTGTCATATTTGATATATTTACTCAGAAATATTAAAGTTTTCTTTTTTGAAAAAAATCTGGTTTTACATTCATATTCTACAGTTAGCAATTTGAATTATTTAGTATACCTATCATTAGGATTTTTATGTCCAGTTTTTTCTTTGGTTGAATATAAAATATCAAAGGATAGAATACAAATTTGATGGCATTGGATTACCATAAGAGCTTTAATATCTTTCAAAAAAAATGATCACAAGTTAAGGAGCTGTGGTGGCATAGTAGGAGCTCTGGTGGCATGGTGCTTAAGTCATTTGACTGCTTACCTGAAGGCTGGAGGTTCAAACCTACCAGCCACTCCTCTGAAGGAAGATTGGGTAATCTACTTCTGAAGGGATACTGCCTTGGAAACGCAAGGATAGATAGCTATGAGTTAGAAAACGACACCACAGCAGTGAGTGGTCTTTTTTTTTTTTTTTTTTGGTGGCATAGTGCCTAAGGCATTTGACTGATAAGTAGAAGGTTGATGGTTCAAACCCACCAGCCACTCTGTGGAAGGAAGACTAAGCAACCTGCTTCCTTAAAGATTTACCATTTGGAAACCCAAAGGGGGTTTGAGTGAGAATGGACTTGATGGCAGTGAGTTTACTTTGTTTTTTGGTTTGGTGACAATTTAAATATATCCAAAGAAATCTGATGACCTTGTGCCTAACCTCTTTTTTCACCCTCTCACACATGAACACATAAATAAACAACTTTACTGAAGGCAGTAAAAATTTATGATGTTAGCATAATTCAAAACACATTTACTTATGCTTCATCTAATGTGGTAAGACAGAAGATGAATTCTTTCAAACAAATAAACTATGTGATCAGGGAAATTTTCAAATGTCATATAAAAATTAATTCATAAGAGTTCAGAAACATTACATATTCTACATAGTGTAATATTAGTAATTAGATAAGTATTCAATTTTCATTATGAATTTTTTTTTGTAATTTGAGCTTTGTGCTCAAAATTTTATGATTTTTCATTATGTATTAGTAAAATTTAGAACATTTTAATAGAGCTGAAACTTATATGAGATTTTGTATGAAAGAAACAAGCTTTATTTTCTATTTGAATCAGAGATTATTTCATGCTTTTTTTCCTTCAAATATCAGCAGCTTCTGAAAGAAATGTCCATTACAATTCTGTTGACAATGCTAAAATTTATTTAAATTATTTAAAGATAAAAATTAGAAGCCAGAAGAGGTAGAAAAAGAAAATGGGGATTTAAAAAAAAATCAAAGAAGAAATTTATCATATGGTTAATAAATTAATATTATGGCTTGCACAAGAAACATGCTTGATAACTGCATGCAATTTTTTTCTGTGTTAGAGATTACATTACACCAAAACCAGTTACTGTAGAATCAATTCCGATTTATATTGACCACTTGTATGTCAGAGCAGAACTGTACAATGGAACCACTGAAATGCATTATAATATAGATGAATATCAAAATAAATATGCTGAGTGAAAGAGACCAGACTGAAAAAAAAAAAAAAAAAGTACATATTTCATTGGAATCACTCAGTGGTGTAAATGGTTAGCATGCTTGACTGTTAAACAAAATGCAGGAGTTCAAGTTTAACCAGAAACACCTCAGAAGAAAGTCCTGGCAATCTACTTCCAAAACAGTCTGAAACCCTGTGGAGCACAGTTTTACTCTGACACATGTGAGGTTGCTGTGAGTCCGAATATGCTGGATGACAACTGTGTCTTAGGATCTATTGTGTGGATACCACAGATTCTTTATCTAGTCATATGTTGTTGAGTATTTGCTTGTTCACAATTTTTAGCTGTTGAAATTTCTTGTGCAATTTATTTGTAGAAACATAAATTTTCATTTGTCTTGGGATGGAATGGTGACTTAGAACTTTTTAAGAAATTGCCAGACTAAGAAATTGCCAGACTATTTTCCAAAACAGCTATACCATTTTACACTGGTATTGGTAGTGGTCTTCATTTCCTTCCCTCCCTGGTCCAAAGTCTTTTTAATATTAGCTATTCTAATTGGTGTGGACTTGATCTCATTGTAGTTTTATCCATTTCTTATGGCTAATGATGATGAACACTTTTCATGTGTTTCTTTGCCATTCCTATGTCTTCTTTCAGTGAAGAGTACTGTGTGTCCCATGGACTAGCAGAAGAGTGAATCTGTCTTGGAATGTTCCTTAGAAGTGAGGTGGTGAGACTTCATGTCTCTTACTTTAAACGTGTTATGCAGAAGCATGAGTCCCTGGAGAAGGCCATCATGTTTGGTGAAGTAGATGGTTAGTGAAAAAGTGGAAAACCCTAAGATGGACTGACCCAGTGGCTGAGACAATGAGCTCAAGTGTAGCAAATATTGTGAGGATGGTTCAGGACTGGATGGTATTTCATTCTGTTGTTTGTCAGGTCGCTGACTTGAAACCAACTGGATGGTACCTAACAACAAAAACGTATCTTCTTTAGTGAAATGTCTGGTCAAGTTTTCATTCTTTTGTTTTTATTAGACTGGAAGATTGGGCAATCTACTTCCTGAGAGATACCAACTCAGAAACCCAAAGAGGGGTTGCTATGAGTCGACTCAAGGGCAGTGAGCTTTTTTTATTTTTATTTTTTTTTTTGGGGGGTTGTATTATTGAGTTTTGATCCTCAATTTTCTATATTTTCTGTACCAAACCACTCCAAACCCACTGGTGTCGAGTGAATTACAACTCATAGTGACTCCCACTATGTTTCCAAGGTGGTAAATCTTTACTGAAGTAGATTCCCTCATATTCCTTCCACAGAGTGACTGGAGGGTTTGAACCACCAACCTTCTGGTCAGTAGTCAGATACTTAGACACTGCACCACCAGAGCTTCTTATATTCTAGACACATGTCCTTTATCAGATAAGTCATTCACAAGTATTTTATCCTAATCTGAGGCTTCTGTTTTCATTATTTTACTTGTCTTTTGAAGAGCAAAACTTTTTAATTTTAATGATGCATAACTTATCAATTAATGCTTTTATGAAGTGTTGTACCTTAAAACAACACTTCTAGTATTGTACGTTAGAAATTTTTGCCTAGCCTATTATGCTTCCTAGGTTTTCTTATAGAAATTTTATGGATTTAGACTTTACAATTAAGTTGATAATGTATTTTGAGTTTATTTTTATGTATTACATCATTGTATGAGTTATGGATTAAACGTCTCTTTTTTTAAAATACAGATATTCACTTATTGCCAAACAAATAGTGGAAAAGTCTACCATTTTTCCATTAAATCTACTTGCATCTTAATTGAATATCAACTATCCATATATTTGTAGGTCTGCTAAGGAACACTTCATTTTGTTCCTTGATCTATTTGTCTGTATTCATGGCAAAATAACACTCTTTGATAATGTCTCAAAATGAGGCAATATTAATCCTACTATATCACTCCTTTTTTAAAAATATTTGGTCTTGTCTTTATATTTTGTTTGAATTTGAATATGAATTTTAGAATCTTTTTTTGTCCATTTTCACAGAAAAATGTGCTGGGATTTTGACTGGGATTGCTTTAAAGCTATAGATTAATTTGGGAGTGCTGGCATCCTGACAATATTAAGCTTTCTGAGTAATGAAAGTGGTATAACTCTCTATGTATTTATACCTAATATATTTTTATCTTCATTATCTTTTGTAATATTTAAAGTACAGCCTTTTTACATGAGAGGCCTACCTTATTTTGAGATAAATTTTTGGCATTAAATTTTCTCTTTCTTTAAAAATAAAATAAAATAAAAACTCAGAGTAGTCTCTATTTTCTTGTTTTGCCCTTGGGTGGACAACTCATCATATTCTCAACCCTTTTATTGTTAATTAATTAAAAGTAGGATTGTGAATATGTCAACATGCACAGTCCCTCAAAGTAGAAATCAATTTTGTTGCTTTGAGAGTACTGACTGTGAGCATAAGCACATAGGTTGTACTCTAAATTCCAAGTGTCTTAAAATTCCAAGTGTCTTAGGCTGGGTTCTCTA
>NW_006922347.1:364871-380429 GCF_000298275.1 Orycteropus afer afer
TATGTATATATATATATGTATATATGCATATATGCATATATGTATATATGTATATTGTATATATGTATACGTATGTGTACATATATGCACATACACATATATGAAGATATAAAGAGTTTATGTAAAGAAATGTATCCAGCAGTTGTAGAGGCTGACGAGTCCCAAGCTTGTGGGTCAGATATCAGCCTGAAGGCTTCCCCTGACTCCTGTAGTTGCAGGGACAGATGAAATATAGATCAGCAGGCAACACAGCAGACTTTTGGCAGAGACTAATGATACCAAGATTGATAAGTAAGATAGCAGACCATTGGCTCACAGACTGTGGAATTTAACAAATCTCAAGATAAGGAGGCAATATTTCAGGCTGCTGACTTAAGTTCAAAGAACTGGAAGTCAGATGATGACAAGCCAGATGCAGGATCTTGATCAAGCAAAGAGCCAGAGAACTTTGCCAGAATGTTTATATATATAGGTAGCAGGCCACACCCTTGAGAAAACTTCCTTTCAACTGATTGGCTACTTACAGCAGGAGATGACTGCATCATAACTGCCAAACCATGAGAATCATAGTCCAGCCAAGTTGACACACAACCTTAACCACTACATCAAACAATTTATGAAACTGCTATGATGAAGACTAGACTATATGATCCAATTGAGGTTTATGTACAAAAAGACTTCACAAAGTATTATCATGGGAAAGCAGTTATTATTATTTATAGAAGGAGAAGAGTGGACAGCAGGAACAGATTACTTATAGAACTCAAGTAGTGAATGATAGAAACCCATTTGAGGTGAACTGGTCCTCTCCACCTTCATGAGTACCCCACTTAGCATCATAAGAGAGGAACCCCTTTATGTGTAAAAAGGAGCTAGCTCATCCTTCCCAAGTTACCCGTGTCTATTTCTATGTCACCGTGTGGTCATGCCATAGACCAAGTGTCAGGAGGTCTATCACCAGCTTAGGTCAGCTTTGGTTTATCTATGCTTCTCTCTCTCTCTTTTGCTCTGTCACTCTACATGGCTTTTCTTGGTTGATTCAGTTCCCCTGTGCTTAGTGGTCTATTTCTCAACCTGCAGCTACAGAATAACCCTGGACCAGTGTCAGGTTTAGGCTGCCATTTGACAGCTCTCAAGGCAAAACTGTTTTACAGGCAACTCTTGTACAGTTTATGTCCAAGGCTCTGTAGGTAACTTCTTGGCCCCTTCTGGACTATTCTATAATATGAAGGTTCAGGTAGCATTTTATTCCATTGGTATTACAATGACTTGAGAGGAGACTTGAAGGCAATGACAACTACAATGATAACAATATGTACATGAAATTGGGCTATCATTAGTCTGTCTCATTGTATTCTAATTACATGTACATAAATAGTTCAAAAAGTATATTCATTGATGGATGTGTTTACTTAAACAGTAGTAATTGAAAAAATTGTGTTAATATGTACTTGGAAAAATTTACTTGATTATTTTATTTTTCTCCTATAGAAAATTCCCCTTTTTCATCATTGTAAAAATATAAATAACACCACAATCTACCATTTCAACATTGTTCACATATATAATTAGGTAAGATCAATTACATCAATCATAATTATTCTTCTTTACACTGATTATACACGTGCTTCATTAGATTGTATTCATATTATATGCATGGTAATTTTCTTAAATTTATTTTATTTTTGTTGTTTTTAAAAATGTACACAGCAGAACATTCACCAATTCAAAAATTTCTACATGTATAATTTAGTGACATAGATAATATTATTTAATTGTACAACCATTCTTACCCTCCTTTTGTGAGTTGTTCCTTCCTCATTAGTATAAACTCATTGCCGCCTATGTTTCCAGTCTAATCTTTTGAGTGGCTATTGTCAATATGATTCCATATAGATAGATGTTAAAAGAGCAAATGCTCAAGACAGATAATATTTACTAGTTAAGCTAAACTGTTGTTTGGTTTAAAGAAGACTCGAGGGGATAATTTTTGGTTTAGGATTTAACAATTTTCTCAAGACAATAGTTTCAGAGGTTCATCAAGCTTCAATGGCCCCAGACTGCCTGGATTCCATGGGAACTTGAAATTCTGTTATACATTTCACCCTTTTGATCAGGTTTGTTTAATTTCTTAAACTCTTAGCTATTATTTGAGTATGAACCTATATTTCTTTACTAATGTGAATAGGCCTTACATTGGTAAAACCTTGTTCTAGTTCAAATAACTGAATTATTTTGAATATTTCGTTTTCTAACTTCTCAAAATCTTTACTTTTTCTGCAACTAATTAGTGTGAATTAATGAGGTTCTCTGTAAAATTCACTCCAATTCTCTCCTTAATCAAAACTCATTCTTGCTTGGTATGATGGTGTGGTTTGGTTGATTGAATATTATGTTCTCTGTGGTTTGTTCACTCACAGGTCAATTAACTCCTTTGCTTTAACTCTTCTGTTTGGAAAATGGCTCTCTTATTGCTGGTAATTCAGCTTTCTCATAGGAGTGCTGTGAAGTATAATGAATAAGGAAGTAGTACTGACAAACTGAAATTGAATGGAACTGAAGATTCAAGCATCTGTGATTTGCACCTGGTCTTGCTGGTTAAGAAACATTGTAAATTAAATAATTTTTTCTAGATCTAATTTTTTTTTTTTTTTTTTGCAAAAAATAATGGAGTAAACCTCGCTGGTATATTCTGAAAAGCTTAGGTTTAACACCACAATTCTAAGAGATGAGGAAGTAAAAGAGAGATAACTAGAAATAAAAGTAAATAATATTTATAATTGAGACACAGAAAGAAGAAGATTTTGTAAAGAACAAAGGGTGTTGGGGGAGAAGTTGAGAAGAAGCATCAACAAACCCCATAGTTCAGGATGGAGAGAACAAACCCTGATATATTTTTCTCCTGAGGCAGTTGCAGACACATTCCAATAAAACTTGAAACCTAGAAGTAAGATGTGGAAAGAGCTGATAATGAGAAATACTTAAATGTGTGAGGAGAGAAAAAATGGTGCATAGTAGAATAAGCAGAAAGCTGGTCTTCCTAGTAACAGCTTGTCTACATGTGGATTTTCTTCCAACTAAAAAAATGAAAAGGAAGATGTATAGAGAAATGAAAGACACACACAGGGAAATCATACAATTCAACAGAGCATCTAAAGTGAATCCTTTATCTAAAAATATTCAGAGGGAGTGGTAGTGATGGACCTTCATGTGATCTGAAGAGCATTGATAATGTCATTTACAGGTCTCAGGTATAGTAGAGGCTTCTGTCTATTGTAACAATGTTTGAGAGAAGTACCCAAAACATCACAACCCAATTAATCAAATACGAGATTTTCTTTTGATTCCACAGAATACCTACATTGATATTAGTATTATTAAGCAAGGCAGGGATGGAAGTGTCTTAACCTATTCAGAATTTTGTCATTACCTCAGATGACAGCTTCCTATTTAAAGAGATCAACTTCATTGTTAGTCATGAGATTTCCAGTGTGATTATGAGAATATGAAATAAGGTTGAATATAATAAGGGAGTTTATAATAGCTCATTATTAATCACTCTCTACTCTGGAATAAAGAAAAGCCATCACAAGTATCTTTAGTTCCATGACAATAACAAGTATATAAACTGAAGAAACAATTCAATGTGCCTCATCCTTAAGTCACACAATATGACCTTTGTCCAAGAAAGGGTACCCAGAGGAGATTTTTACATTAGCATATATGTGTACAGGGAAAATAGAGAACACAAGTGCAGGACATCTGAATTCTACTCAGATCAGTTTTAAAAGTCATAGATAAATAACATAATTGACCAGAAAATGCACTACTCAAATAAGAGTCAACATGTAGTGGTTGTTAGTTGCTGTCAAATTGTCAAGGTGGTTCTGACTTACAGGAGTCCTATGTGTAACAGAATGAAAGATGGCTCATCCCTGTTCCATCTTCACAGTCACTGGTATGTTTGAATCTATTGTTGTGGCGATTACGTAACCTATCTCATTGAGGGTAACCTATCTCAATGAGAATTCTTTTATTCCCCCAAAAATTGTTTTCTATTCTTCACAAGTTCTAGGGTGTGTTCTTTCTAGTAAGGTGTAAATAAATGCAATTTAAAATATTTATATGATAATATTAGCAGTAAATAAATTTTAAACTAATATACTCATTAAATCTCATTTGTCAACTATTCAATAAAATATAAGCAATTTAATCAATTGTTATATATCACCCTTACCTTTCACTCTTCCAAGTGCTCTCTATTCTGGACTCCTCTTGTCTGGCACTCAACACTTAAATAGATTCTTGCAGTAATAGAACAGTGGATGAAACTTCTTAAAAGGGTTATGTCTCATTGCTATTCTTGATTTTCTTATTGGTTGATTGATTCTCTTATTGCTGGGATCATTGGTTACTCCACCGTGGTGCTGATGATGTATAACACCATAGGATGCTTTGATGTACAGTGAAGATGTCTGTTTTCAGGTTTCAGTTTCATCCAAACCCTGGAATGAAGGATTTCCTGAAGACATCTGTGTTTTTCTTAATTCCTAAACAGTAATGCATATTCTATCTCCTTCTGACTATACTTAGCACTGCTTTCCCAGGTAAATACTGGGGAAGCCCAATAATGCCTGCTCCTTAGCTAATGTGATTCTTCACGTGGAAACCTCAGTAATAGTTTATCTTGCTTTCCTCCTTACAGCCTTCAAGGCCAGAGATGGTGGCATCCTTTCAAACTCAGCAAGCCTCCCACATTCTGAAATCTTCAGATGAGAAGTAGGTTCCTGGCCATATGTTCAAGTACTAAACACAAATTCCCGGGGTATTTTTGTTTATCACACTTCTTCTCACCAGAGATAATCGTGTTCAAGAAGAAATTACTCAACTTTAATATTCAGAAATTCTATATCCACTGTGGTGGATAGTCTCTAGTGTGGTCCCCATAACTCCTGTCTCCATGAACTTCACACATTGATCTGATTCCCTCCCTTTGAGTATGGCTGGGACCTGTGACTGAATTGTAACCAATAGAATATTGTGAGGAAAATATCTCTGGCCTGAATTTTTCTTTAGTAGCATGAAGCTGACCTCTGTTCCTAACAACTCCATAACAACCACAATCTTATTTGAGGTTTGGTGGTTTCCCAATTACTTGTTCTTTTTTTCATTTCTTATCTTGGTGGATAAATTGAAGTCACATTATAAAGCATGCATTTTCTCCCTTCTACTGTTTCTCTCATTGTTAGAAGCCATTTTCTTTCTCTCTATATTTCTTTTCTTTTCTTTTTTTCTCCTACATAAGTATGGCAGAAGTGAGAAGATATCTGTGATTACCTTACACAATTATAGGAAAAAAAAAAAAAAAATCAACCATGCTGCAAGGGTATTCTCTAGCCCTTACTGGCTTTGAGGAAGGAAGCTGCCTTGTTGTCTGCTGCCATATATAGTCACATGCCAAGAACCGATGCAGCCTCTGACCAACAAACAGCTTGCAAGAAACTATTTTATTGTGGCAAGAAGAATCTCTTTTCCCCATCAGACCTCAGAGAGGGCTCCACTCCTCCCTGATGCTTTGACTGCAGTTCTGTGAGATACTGAAGAGGATCCTGTGAAGCTATTCTCAAACTCCTGATCACAGAAACCATGAGATGATTAATGTGTATAATCTTATGCTTCTAAATCCGTGATAATATTGTTGCACAGCAATAAATTTATAAATCCATACAATACCACTATCTCTTCCTTAAACAAGTTATTATTATCATTATTATTATTTAAACTGGTTGGGAGTTCTGGTAGCATAGTACCTAAGGCACTTGACTGCTAACCAGAAGGCTGGCGGTTCAAACCCACCAGCCACTCCTCGGAGGGAAGGTTGGGCAATCTGCTTCCGTAGTGATACCGCCTCAGAAACCCAAGGAGGGGTCGCTATGAGTTGGGGCCGACTAGACGGCACACAACAACAACAACAAAAAAAAAAACTGGTTGAAGGAAAACTAGTCATTTTTTGTATCACAGCGATAAGTTCTGCCCTAAGGCTTCCCAAGAGTGATTGAGGAATGGAATTGCAATTGGTCTTGAAAGATGGAAAAAAATGCATGAAAGATGAGGATTCTGAAGTCCGGTGTGTGTGTGTGTGTGGGGGGGGGGAGTGGTGCCATTGTAGACACTCATGTAACAGGAAAAATGAGAGAGAGACAAAATGGCTTCTAACAGTGAGAAACAGTAAAAGGGGAAAAATGCATGCTTTAAAATGTGACTTCAATTTATCCACCAAGATAAGAAATGAAGAAAAGAGCAAGTGAGTGGGAAATCATAGAACCTCAAATAAGATTGTGGTTATTATGGAGTTATGAGGAACATAGGTCAACTTGCTGCTACTAGAGAGAAATTAAGGCCAGACATAATCAATTTAGTAGGAAATAAGATTCTCAAACTTAGCTATGCATCCAAAGAAAGAATATTTTTTTCACCAGTTTACTCCTACAGGAAAACTAACCCGATTCAAAGGGGTTTTGAAAGATAGGCACAGCAAAGCCAGGCCAGAAATTGACAAACACCGTTAAATGTATTTTTCTTAGTTCACTCAGTGAAAAGGGACAAGGCAGAAAACTGAAATATGGAGAATTTTGTTGACATGGCATGTCTTCCTCCCCATATGTTGTAACACATATTATTTTAAAATTAATAAGTCCTCAGGAAGTGGAATAGATTAAGGAAGATTTTCAAGGAAGAGAAAAGTCTGCATTAAATTTAATAAACATTTTTCTAGTGATTTACATCAACCTTCGGCAAGTGTTTTCATTGTGATCACATTTTAGAGAAAGAGAAAATCACAGTACAATGGAAAACATTTGAGAACTCCTAAACCAGATACAAATGCAAGACCTTGTTATTTATAAAGGAGAGAAGTTTAAAAAAGAAAAAAAGAAAGGAAGTTTTCGGAAGAATTAAATTCAAACTATTTGTAGGGATTTACTGAATTTTTGACTTTTTTAATTTTTAACATGGTAACATATAGCACCTGAAATCACTACAAAGAAAACTTCACCAAATGTTTCACTAAGTCATGAAAATGTACCAGTTCTCATAAACAGAAGAAAATAGAAAACTTTTCTCTGAGTCCAGAGAGGCAGTTCAACAATATTTTTGAGAATTTGTTTAATAAAGTATCAGGTTATGAGCTTTCATCAAATCTGATTTTGAAATAGATATCAATGAGCAGAGTAGAAAAGAGAAAATTCATTGACAAAAAATTTGTATTTGTTGTCCAAAGATTGTGATTCAACTTTGAAGCCCCAAAACATGCAATTGATAAACATCAAGAAAGCAGCATGTTGGACTAAGTCCTAGCCTACGAGGGTAAGCTTTTGTAAAATTGTAATGGTAAAGAAAAATTATGACTTCCAAATTTTCAATATGTGCTTGGTCAAAGAAAGGAGATGAAGGTTCTGGAAGCACTGCTACTCTCTATTCTTATGTTTTTGAAAAGTATGTAGAAGGCCAAAGATAACAAAGGAAAAGTGTGATTCATTCTCTTTTTAAGTGGAATAGAGAGAAAAATCATGCTTGACCTAGAATTTGAAGGGTAAACAAAAATCAAACAGAAAAAAAGAGGAAAGAACATTCAAGGGAGAAGAAATAAGGTGGTCAAAGGCACATTAACAGAAATCTAAGTTGTTTCTCATTGTTGATTCTTTCTGCTAAATACAAGTAGAAAGCAAAATGGTATAGCTCAGAGAGTAAGAACAAATTAAAAAGTGATCTGAGAGAGAGTTTAGCAATAACAGAACTTAGTGACTGATTTCAGAAGGAAGATGGGGCAATCTACTTCAGTAGTGATACGTCTCAGAAACCCAAGGAGGGGTCACTATGAGTTGGGTCTGACTCGACTGGCACATAATAACAACAACAAGTGACTGATTAAATAAGGAGGTAAGTAAGAAGGGGGAGCAGAGGATGTCTCAGTTTTCAGATAAGGACAATTGGGTGGATAATGGTGTCAAGGACAGAGACATTAAATAATGAGAAGACAAGATATGCAGTGGTGAGCTGGAGAACTACGATGACAGGATAATGTTGCTGTGAGGTGACTTCCAGTCTCTTCCAACTCACAGCAACCCTATGAAATACTGCCCAGTTACAACATCCTCCTAATCATGCCATTCTTGAGCCTATAGTTCTGGCACTATGTCAATTCATTTCACTAAGATTCTCCCTCTTTTTTGCTGACCCTCTATGTTACCAAGCATGATATGCTTCTTCAGGGACTGATCTCTTCTAACAACATGACAGCATGATCAAAGTACAAGAGACAAAGTCTGGGCATTGTCGCATCTAAGGAGCATTACTGCTGCACTTTCTGCAAGACATATTTGTTCCTTTTTCTAGTGGCCCATGGTATATTCAATATTCTTCACCAACACCACAACTGAAAAGCATCAATTTTGCAATTTTCCTTATTCATTTCCTAGTTTTCACATGCATATGAGGCCATTAAAAACACCATAGTTTTGGTGAGGTTCACCTTATTCTTCAAAGTCCTTATTCTTCGAAGTGATGTGATTTCTCTTTAACACTTTAAATAGCTCTTCTGCAGTAAAATTTGCTCAATGCACTATGTCGTTTGATTTCTTGACTGATGCTTCCATGGCAGTGATTGTGAATCCAAGTAAAGTGAAATCCTTGACAACTTCAACCTTTTCTCCATTTATCATGATATTGTTTATTTGTCCAATTGTGAGGATTTTTGTTTTCTTTATGTCAAGGTATCATCCATACTGAAGGCTGTAGTCTTTGACTTTCATCAGTAAGTGTTTCAAATGTTCTTTACTTTCAACAAAGAAGGCTGTGTCATCTGCATAGCACAGGTTGTTAATGACTCTTACTGCAATCCTGCTTGCATTCTTCTTCATATCATCCAGCTTCTTGGGTTATTTGCTTAGCCCACAGGTTATGAAATATGGTGATACAATCCAGACATACAGTTTTCTGATTTTAAACCATGAGTTATCTGTTTGTTCTGTTTGAATGACTTACATTTGGTCTATGTACATATCCCTCATGAGCACAATTAAGTGTTCTGGAATTCCCACTCTTCACAGAGTTATCCATAATTTTGTTATAATATACATAGTCAAATGTCTTTACATAGTCAATAAAACACAAGTAAATGTCTTTCTGGTATCGTCTGCTTTCAGCCAAGACTCATCTGATATAAAGGATGATGTCCCTTGTTCCATACTCTCTTCTGAATCTGGCTTGAATTTCTGGTAGTTCCCTGTCAATATACAACTGCAAACGTTTTTGAAACTTTTTCAGTGTAATTTTATTTGCCTGTGATATTAATGATTTTGTTCTATAATTTCTGCATTCTGTTGGATAACTTTTTTGTGGAAACAGTACATATATGAATCTCTTGTTGTCATTTGGCAGGTAACTGTCTTCCAAATTTCTTGGCATAAATGAGTGAGTGATTCCAGTGCTACCTCTGTTTATTGAGACATCTCAATGAGTATCCTGTCAATTACTGGAGCTTAAATACTGGAAAAAGCAGATTTGCAGTGGTGAGTGGTAGAATAATAAGGACAGGATAATAAGAACAGTTTAAGATGACTTGAGTTTAGATTATACAGATAGAGATGCCTGTGCAACTAGATATAGCAGTCTAAAATTAATTTCCCAACACTCGTCTGTAGTTTGTCATACTGTGGTGGTTTGTCTGTTGCTATGAGGCTGGAGACTATGCCACCAATATTTCAAATGCCAGTAGGGTCACCTGTGGTGGGCAGGTCTCAGTGGAGCTTCCAGACTACATCTCTGAAACTTGTTCTTGAATGGAGAGTAGCTAAAGCAAACAGAAGGAATGACAAGATAACAGAGTTGCAGAGAAGATTTCAAAGAGTAGCTCGAGAAGACAAAGTCAATTATAATGAAATATGCAAAGACCTGGAGTTAGAAAACCAAACGGGAAAAACACACTTGGCATTTCTCAAGCTGAAAGAACTGAAGAAAAAATTCAAGCCTCAAGTTGTAATAGTCAAGGATTCTATGAGCAAAATATTGAATGATGCAGTAAACTCAAAAGAAGATGGAAGGAATACATAAAGTCACTGTACCAAAAAGAATTGGCCAATGTTCATCTATTTCAGGAGGTGGCATGTGATCAAGCACCAATGGTATTGAGAGAAGAAGTGGAAACTGCATTGAAGGAATTGGCAAAAAAAAAGAAACAAGGCTCCAGGAATTGATGGAATACTCATTGAGATGTTTCAACAAACGGATGCCATGCTGGAGGCACTCACTCATCTATGCCAAGAAATTTGGAAGACAGTTACCTGGCCAAATGACTGGGAGCTATTCATATTTGTACTTATTCCAAAGAAAAGTGATCCCACAGAATGTGAAAATTATTGAACAATATCATTAATATCACACACAAGTAAAATCTTGCTGAAGATAATTCAAAAACTATTGCAGCAGTATATTGACAGAGATCTTCCAGAAAAGCAAGCTGGATACAGAAGAGTAAGTGGAATGAGGGATATCGTTGCTGATGTCAGATGGATTTTGGCTGAAAGATGTTTACTTGTGTATTAATTGACTACACAAAAGCATTTGATTGTGTGGATCATAACAAATTATGGATAAAATTAAGAAGAATGAGAATGCCAGAATACTTAATTGTGCTCACAAGCAACCTGTACATAGACCAGGGAGACTGCTGTTCAAATAGAACAAGGGGATACTGCATGATTTAAAATCAGGAAGAGTGTCTCAGGGCTGTGTCCTTTTACCATACTTATTCAATCTGTATGCTGAGCAAATAATCTGTGAGCCTGGAATATATGAAGAGGAACAAGGTATCAGAGTATCAGAAATGGAGGAAGACTCATTAATAGCTTGTGTTACACAGACAACACAACCTTGCTTGCCAAAATTGAAGATGACTTGAAGCATTTACTGATGAAGATTAAAGACTACAGACTGCAGTATCGATTACACCTCAATACACAGAAAATTAGAATCTTCATAACTGGGCCAATAAGCAGCATCATGATAAATGGAGAAAAAAGTTGAAATTGTCAGAGATTTCATATTGCTTGGGTCCACAATCAATACCCATGGAAGCAGCAGTCAAGTCATCAGAAGATATATCACAGTGGACAAATCTGCTGCAAAAGAACTTTTCAAAGTGCTGAAGAACAAAGATATCTCTTTGAAGACTAATGTATGCCTACTTGAAGCCATGGTATTTTCAATCACCTCATATGCATGTGAAAGCTGGAGAATGAATAAGGAAGACCAAAGAAGACTTGATGCTTTTCAGTTGTGGTGTTGGCAAAGAATGCTGAAGTTACCATGGACTACCAGAAGAACTAACAAAACTGTCCTAGAAGAAATGCAGCCAGAAAGCTCCTTGGAAGTGAAAATGGCCAGACTTCGTCTCACCTATTTTGATCATGTTGTCAGAAGGGACCATTCCCTGGAAAAAGATAGCATCATTGGTAAAGTGGAGGGTCAACAAAAAAGGGGAAGGCCCTCAACAAGACAGATTGACACAGTGACTAGAGCAATGGCCTCAGGTATAGCCAGGTTTTTGAGACTGGTATAGCACCAGGCAGTGTTTCTGTTGCAGGTAGGGTCACTATGAGTTGGAGCAGACTCCAAGACTCCTAATAGCAACTAACAATGAACAGCCACTATTTTAAGAGTTTTATACATCTAAATTTACTTAATCCTCATGACAACCCTGTTAGGTAGGAGCTCTGGTGGTGGTTGTTGTTGTCATATGCCATCCAGTTGGACCTGACTCATAGCGACACCTCCTTGGGTTTCTGAGGCTGTATCACTCCGGAAGTAGATTGCCCAACCTTCCTTCCAAGGAGTGGCTGGTGGGTTTGAACCACCAGCCTTCTGGTTAGCAGTCAAGTGGTAGTATAGTGCCTAAGGCACTTAACTGCTAACCAGAAGGCTGGGGGTTCAAACCCATCAGCCACTCATGATAACCCCGTTAGGTAGAGAGTATTTATTTCTATTTTTTACATAAGGAATCGGAGTCTTAGGAAATAAAAATGACTTGCTCTTTAACCAGCTATTAAGTAGAAGAGCCAGGATTTGAGTAACAAAAATGACTTCAGAATTTATATATGACTCAATATTAATGTAGCTCATATAGAAAAAATATAAAGTGTTCTTTAAAATGTAGTAAGACAAGATTTCTTTTAAGCTCTTTAACTTCAGATTTTTCAAATTTGAAAGATTAAATGGGAATAATGAAGAGTTTATCTATTGAGAAATTATTTTTTTCAATGCTCAAATGACAGATATTTCTCTGATAAAAATGAATATTTCCTTTGCCTCGAAGTTTACAGTTTTTATAGCTGATAATAGTGTTGGTTTCTCTTTGAAAGTTCCATAATATGAGAATTCAGCCTATTCACCCCCGGGCCACAAAGTGTGGCATCATTGGGGAATATTTTGCAATTATATATTCTTAGGGTACACCTAGATTTATTGAATCTGAAAATTGGAACTATGGTCCATAATCTTTGAAAATTCTTATTCATTCAAAAACTTTGAGAAGCACTGCTCCAATAATGTTTGCTATTAAATTTGCATGTGGCTTAATTAAGAGAATAAATTTAAATTTTACTAAGGGCACACAAGAACCTCTGGTGGTGCTGTGTTTAAAACACTTGGCTGCCAACTCAAAAGGTTGGTGCTTGGACCTCTTGGTTACCCAATTTGGGGTGGCTGAGATCCTTATTTGTTATAACACTCCTCATAGTAACATTAACACTCTTTACTTGTCGTATTCAATGTCTTCCTAACTACTCATCTGTCTTCAAACCCCCAAATTACAGACTACTCTATGGGCACTCCTAGTCTCTTCTCCCTGGACTATGGACAGAAAACTCCAAGAGCTGTCTACAGGTAAACTACAAGAGACTTAATAACCAAGAATTGAGTTCCACAGTCTTCATTCCCAGTCAGCTGTTGTTGTTGTTATGTGCCGTCGAGTCGACCCCGACTCATAGCGACCCCTCCTTGGGTTTCCGAGGCAGTATCACTACGGAAGTAGGATTGCCCAACCTTCCTTCCGAGGAGTGGCTGGTGGGTTTGAACCGCCAGCCTTCTGGTTAGCAGTCAAGTGCTTTAGCCACTATGGTGCCAGAGCTCCTAGTCAGCTAGTAACCACTTAAAGGGGGAATTGAAGCCGGGTGGAGTCAAAGTTCAGCCTGCATTCCCAGTTGAAGGGAGATAAGCCAGCATGCTAACTCAGTTCCTTAAGAACTGAATGGAATGAAAGGTCAACTTACATGTTGTCTCCATGTTATCCTCTAGAAGCAGGTGATAAGTATGTTAATGTATTTCGGGAGACAACTTGAAAAGTGACCTTGGCTAACAGACAAGCACTGTGAGAGGACTGTGAGACAGACAGGAACAGAACAAAGTTTCTGGGAACTGACACTGTCCCCTCTGCCTAAACCTTGATCAGCTGATGACAGGAAGCCTGTGTGACTCATCTGGTGCACAAGTGCACTGCACTGCATTAAAAATTGACTGTCCCTTTCAACCAAGGGGAAAGAAATTTCAGGCAATCATCATATCTCACACCCAAATTCCTGAAATTTTTATGAATATGCATAACACTCTCTCCTGAAACTTACAAAATCTGTAATTCGATTTAGATTTGGGGGGTCAGATTTGGGTATGGATCCCTGTCTCTTTGCATTGCTGCTTTGCAATAAATAATTTTCTCTCCTCTTAAAAGAAAAAAAAAAAAAGTTGGTGCTTAGAACCCACCAGCCACTCTGAGGAAGAAAGATGAGGTAGCCTGCTTCTGTAAAGATTTACTGTCTTGGAATTACTATGGGGCAGTTCCAGTGTCTTCCATAGGATGACTATGATCTAGAGTGGACTTGATGGCAGTGGCTTTTTGTTGCTGTTGTTTTAGGACACATGCCATATAATAATAAAGTTTGCTAATGACCAAGTAATTAAAAAAATAACCATCAACATCAAGGAGATCACACATGAAGAAAGTAGAAGTCATTAAAAAGACAGAAAAGATGGAAAAGACCAAAATGGATGTCAGAACAGATTTTGAAACTTGCTCTTAAACACACAGTAGCTAAAGCAAATGGAAAAACTAATGATGTAAAAGAGCTAAATGGAAGATTTCAAAGGATAGCTTGAGAAGAAAAGATAAAGTATCATAATGAAATATGCAAAGACTTCATTTCTAATGTTGCTGTTGTTGTTGTTATGTGCCGTCGAGTCAAACCCGACTCATAGCGACCCCTCCTTGGGTTTCCGAGGCAGTATCACTACGGAAGTAGGATTGCTCAAAATAAGTTCTTTTTGTGTTTCTTGCTGAACATAATTCAGATACATCTTAATCAATGAAAAATCTTAATCACATAACTCTAAACTTTTATTCTTCTTATATCATCTTTTTTCCCATTTCAGCCACTCCTCAGAAGGAAGGTTGGACAATCTACTTCGGTAGTGATGTTGTTGTTGTTGTTATTTGCCGTCAAGTCGGCCCGACTCATAGCGACCCCTCCTTGGGTTTCCGAGGCAGTATCACTACCGAAGTAGGATTGCCCAACCTTCCTTTCGAGGAGTGGCTGGTGGGTTTGCACCGCCAGCCTTCTGGTTAGCAGTCAAGTGCCTCAGGCACTATGCTACCAGAGCTCCTTCAGTAGTGATATGGCCTTTGAAACCTAAAAGGTCGCTATGAATCAGATCTGACTCGAAGGCAGAGTGTTTGGGTTTTTGGTTTATGTTTTATTTTTTTGCTAGGTTCACCTTTCCATGTAGGAGCTGACTTAGAGTGATTTATTTGTAAATAAATTTATGGCATGAAAGCTTATTTACCAAAATAATCCAGAAAATAAATAAATTTACCTATTGAATGAATTTATGTTAATCTCATGGTGATTATAAATCAGTAGAAGTGTCTGTTTCTTGGAAGAAGAAAGAAATAAATTAATAATGATATGAAAGAAGATCCTGGAATTACATTTTTCCACTATGTATTTGAGATATATTTACTGTGTTTTATTCTTAAAAGAAAGATAAATTCCTCTTAGATTAAAAAAAAAAAAAGTTTTCAAACCATTCCATTGAAACAGCTGAGCATTGAGATATTAGTTTACATTTTTTAAGAATATAAGTTTTAGTAGTTTTTATGAGCCTTCCAAAAAACCAAAGTACTGTCATTGAGTGCATTCCAACTCACAGCAGCCTCCAATGGGTTTTCAAGGCTGTAAATCTGTACAGAAGCAGAGTGCCTCATCTTTCTTATGCAGAGCAGCTGGTGGGTTTGAAACACTGACCTTTTAGTTAACAGCCAAATGTCTTAACCACTACACCCCCAGCACTCCTTTTATGAGCCTTAAACCTAATCAAACCAAACTCACTGCCTTTGAGTCAATTCGACTCATAGAGACCCCTCCTTGGATTTCTAAGGTCATATCTCTAATGAATTAGATTGCCCAATCTTTGTTCCAAATAGCCTTAGAGAAAAAAAAAAAAAAAAAAAAG
>NW_006922347.1:381064-389642 GCF_000298275.1 Orycteropus afer afer
GCGATGATGGGCTCAAGTATAGCAGGGATTGTGGGGCTGGCGCGGGATCGGGCAGTGTTTCGTTCTGCTGTGCATGGGGTCACTATGAGTCGGAAACGACTCGAGGGCACTTAACAACAACAACGTATGCATGTGAAAGCTGGACAATAAGTATGGCACACTGAAGAAAATGATTTAGAATTATTTGAATTGTGTTAACAAAGAATACTGAAAATACCATAGATTGCCAAAAGAATGAACAGATCTTGCCTGAAAGAAGTGTAGCCAGAATGCTCCTTAGAAGCAAGAATGGCCAGACTTCCTCTTATCTACTTTGGTCATGTTGCCAGAAGAGACCAGTTCCTGGAGAAGGATATCATGCCTGGAAAAATGTAGGGTCAGGGAAAAAGGCGAAGACCCTCAATAAGATGGATTGACACAGTGGCCCAGTATAATAGAGCATAATAACGGGCTCCAGCACAGCAAGGATTTTGAAGATGGCATCAGACCAGGCAGTGTTTCATTCTGTTGTGCATAGGGTCACTATGAGTCAGATCGGACTTGAAGACACCTAACAACAGTTAAAAGTAGGGTCATTAATTTGAGAATGTAGGTTTAGTATTTTAAGCTTATACTCTAAAATGATACTGTATTTTTATGCAATAATTCATGCATTATTCATTATCTGTATCGTGCAGTTCCCTCACATATTAGTTTCCTATGTGCACTATGCACATCATATACATATGTATGTTATTTGTGCAGGTAAATTATATAACTTATGCAAAAAAACTATAGATTTTTAAAAGATTATAGTCCTTTGCACTGATAATATAAAAGGTATTGTTTCATTGAAGCAATCATTTCCAATTGAAACTTTTAATAGAAAGATACTCCTGGTCCTTTTGTTAATTGAAAACTAACAAATGAATTTGTTTTCAAGCAAATATAATCCTTTATGGTGGTTCTTCCCATTGCATTGGAAAGACAGTATATGTAATCAAGACTATCACCAAACAGAGAATATTTTGCATGATATGATTAATGTAAACTAAAAGAGTAAAGCTGGTACTTAGAAAACCAGGCTTCTGCACTGAACCTGACCATCTCTATATGGTAATAAGATCATGGTCCTACATAATCATGATTATGGCCCAGCCTAGCCCTTTGACCATCTTGTCACATCCTATTACAGTCCAAAATATTCTCCTCTCATGCTCATAGACAAATAAGTTTACATAAATGAAAAAAGGTGATCTAAAGTTTGAAGGACTTTAGGAATTTATCAACTCTTACTGAAGAGAGTTGTATAATCATATGAAGAAGAAAAAGATTTTTTTCTTCACTCTTAAGGTTCCTACCTATCACTATTTGCAACAATGATAAATATTCAAAGGTTGAGTAATCAGTAAATAGTCTTTTGTCATTTCAGAATAAAGGCATGTATCCAGTGAGCCACTTCATTGCTTTCTGAATAATTTTTCAGATGAAATTATTTTGCAGCTCCAGCTCTCAAGTATCAAACATTTCTCTGCATAACTCCTGGCAAGTGTAGGCAATTTGAAATACAGAAACCAGTGGTGAATGTTATGCCTTATAGCTCTCAGAAAATGAGGCAAAATCCTGAATTTGAGTAATCAATCACCATATTTGCTTTCTAGCAGACAGGTAAAAATTTGCACATGGAAGCATTACGTTAATTTTTGATGAGCCAGAGAAGGGAGAAAACAAAGCAAAAATAAATGAAATATAGAATAGCAAAACCATAGAGAGAACCAATGAAACTAGAAGTTGTTTCTTTGAAAAGATGAATATAAATGACAAACTTTTACATATATTGACAAAATAAAACAAAAAGAAGATGCTGATAACTAAATTTAGAAATTCAAATGAGGACATTATAACTGTTATTATTAGGTGCCTGTGAATTTGGTTTTGGCTCACAGGGACCATATGTATAAAAGAATGAAAAACTTCCTGGTCCTGCAGCATCCTCACAATCATTGCTATGCTTGAACCCATTGGTTTAGCCACTGTGTCAATACATCTCGGTGAGGGTCTTCCTCTTTCTCACTGACCCCCTACTTTACCAATGATGATATCCTTCTTCAGGGACCTTCCATCCTGACAACATGCCCAAAGTATGTGAGATAAATCTCGCTATCCTAGCTTCTAAGGAGCATTCTGGTTGTACTTCCTCCAAGACAAATATGTTTGTTCTTCTGGCAGTCTAAGGTATATTTATTATTCTTCACCAACATCGTAATTCAAAGGCATCAATTCTTCTTTGATCTTCTGAATTCATTGTCCAATTTTCACTTGCACATGAGGCAATTGAAAACATCATGGCATGGGTCAGGTTCACCTTTGTCCTCAAAATGACATCTTTGCTTTTGAATACTTTAAAGAGGTCTTTTGACCAGATTTTCCCAGTGCAATTTATCCTTTGATTTATTAACTGGTGCTTCCATGGGCATCAATTATAGACCTTGTTGTTGTTATTGTTATGTGCCATCGTGTCAGACCCAAGTCATAGTGACTCCTCTTTGGGTTTCCAAGGGGGTATCTCTATGGGAGTAGATTCCCCAACCTTCCTTCCACAGAATGGCTGGTGGATTTGAACAGCCAGCCTTCTGGTTAGCAGTCAAGTGCCTTAGACACTACACTACCAGAGCTCCTATTATAGACTTTAGTAAAATCAAATCCTTGACAATTTCAGTCTTTCCTCTGTTTTTCATGATGTTGCTTATTGATCCAGTTGTGAGGACTTTTCTTTTCTTTATGTTGAGATGTAATCCAGAAGAAAAGCATAGTCTTTGAATTTTATCAGTAAGTGCTTAAAGTAATTTTCACTTTCAGCAAGCAATTTTTGTGTCATATACATATCACCAGTTGTTAATGAGTCTTTCTCCAATCTTGATGCCACATTCTTCTTCATGTAGTCAGCTTCTTAGATTAATTGTTCATCATAAATAGTCTTATGGATAATATTGGCAATTGTATACCAACAAATTAGATAACTTTAACAAAATGCAAAAATTCCTAGAAACACATAAACTACATAAATTACTTCAAGAACAAATAGAAAATCTCATCAGACTCATTACAAGTAATGAGACTGATACAGTAATAAAAACTTAGCAAGAATAACAATTCCTCAATCACATGTCTTCACTGGGGAATACTACCCAACATTTAAGTAAGAATTGAAACCACTTTTTCTTCAATTCTTCCAGCAATAGTTTATATTATTATATCAAACACTCATGGAAGTAGCAGTCAAGAAATCAGATGTTCTGTAAGAATTGCCAGGTGTACAGTAGCAATGACAAAGGACAAGGTTGTAGTCACTTCTTGGTCACAGCCAGCTACACAGAGGGAGCAAGTAGTTGAACCTGTGGGCTCAGGACCATAGTTGCAGGGGATATCAAGCTCAATTGGCATAACATACTACAAGAAACAATCTTCCACCTCCTATTTTGGCGAGTAGTGACTGGGATATTAAAAGCTTGCAAGTAGCCATCTAGGTGCAATGATGGGTCTTTCCTCATCCAGAACAAAGAAAAATGAGGAAAACAAAAGATTCATGAAAACAATTAGTCCAAATGACTAGTAAACCTTACGATCTGCAGCCTATATGACTAGGAGACCAGAAGAACTAGATGGCACCCAGCTACCATTGTCAATCACTCAGAGGGGGATCTATGTAGGAAATCCTGGATAGAGAGGGAGAACAATGTGGAGCAAAACTAAAAATCATTTGAACAAAAAAGAAAGGGGACCAGGTTTGCTGGTCTGATAGAGCTTGGTGGAACCACTGAGACTATGGCCCCTAGCTGCCCTTCAGGTCTGGAATTGAAACCACACCTGTGGCTTCCAGCAAAACAAACAACAGACATATGAGTTAAACATTTACCTGAGGTAGACACACTCCTTAGAGGGAGCAATCATGGGAGGAAGAAGAGTTGTTTATGCACAGGGAGATAGCTCAGGGGGCAGGAGTGCATGGAGGGATGCACACAGGGAAGAGTTAACTATCGGGAGGAAGTGGGAGGGGAACTGTTGCGTTGGGAAAAATAAAAGAAATCAGATTTTGTATTGAACTAGGCGTATCTGCTGCAAAAGATATCTTTAAAGAGTTGAACAGCAAAGATGTCGCTTTGAAGAAAAAAGGTGCACCTCACCCTACTCATGGTATTTTCAGTCACCTTATATGCATGTGAAAACTGGACAATGAATAAAGAAGACTGAACAAGAATCAATGTATTTGAATTATGGTGTTGGCAAAGAATACTGAAAATACCATGGACTGCTAGACGAACAAACAAATCTGTCCTGGATGAATTGTAGCCTGAATGTTCCTTGCAAGCAAGAATGGCCAGACTTCATCTCACCTACTTTAGTCATGTTGCTTGCTAAAGTGGAGGGTCAGAGAAAATGGGAAAGACTGTCAACAAGATGGATTGACACAGTGGCTGCCACAATGGGCTCACACACAGAAAGGGTTTTGAGGGTGAAAAAGGTACAGGACCAGATAGTGTTTCATTCTGGTTTACATAGGATTGTTATGAGTCAGATTCAAAGGCACCTAACAACAACAACAACATATTATTAATACCAGGTAAACTTGAGTTCAGAAGAAAAGAGGTAGATTATATAACAATAAAAGTGTCACCTACCAAGAAAACATAAATTGAAACCAAAACAAACTTACTGTCATGGAATCAATTCTGACTCATAGCAACCCCTTTTGGGTTTCCAAGGCAGTAAATCTTTATAGAATTAGATTGTTCAATTTTCCCTCCCCAGGGTGGCTGGTGAGTTTCAACCACCAACCTTCTGGTTAGCAGTCAAATGCTTTAAGCACTACACCACCAGAGCTCCTTTCAAGAAGCCATAGTAATTCTAAA
This sequence comes from Orycteropus afer afer, assembly GCF_000298275.1. Taxonomy (NCBI): domain Eukaryota; kingdom Metazoa; phylum Chordata; class Mammalia; order Tubulidentata; family Orycteropodidae; genus Orycteropus; species Orycteropus afer. The sequence continues at coordinate 385,954 of NW_006922347.1, forward strand.
TATTTATGCACCAAACATAAATAGCAAAATGTGTGAACAAAAAGTGATAGAATGTAAGTATGGAATAGATAAATTCACAACTGTATTTGGAGACTTCAACATCTTGCTTAATAATTGATGGAGAAAATGAGACAGAAAATCAGCAAGGCTACAGAAGAATGTAACAGTATCTAAATACTTAGAAAACACTCCACCCAACAATAGCAAAATATATACTTTCAGACACTCATAGAACATATATTTGGAACATGTATTAATATAGACCACAGCCTGGGCCATATAACAAACCTGAACAAATTTTAGAAAAATTGTAATCACATAAAATTTGTTCTCTGACCACAGTGGAATCAAACTAGAAGTAAGTATATAACAGGAAACATAACGATCACTTCCAAAGTCTTTTAAATTAAAGGCACTTCAAAATAATCACTGCTTCAGAGAGAAAATCTTAGGGAAATTAAAAATAATCCTTTGAGTTGAATGAAATTTAAAATGTACATATAAAAATGCATGAGGCATAGCTAAAGTAGTCTGGTGAGGGAGCTTTTTAACGATAAATGCATACATTAGAAAAGGCAAAATATGACTAACAAATAACCAAGAACTGAGAAGAAGAGTAAATTAGAACAAAAGTAAGCAAATGAAAATTACTAATAGAAAAGACATCAATGAAATTGAAAATAGACAATAGTAGGGAACATCAGTAACACAAATAACTGGCTCTTTGAAAAGATAAATAAAACTAACCAACCTCTAGTAAGAGTGACAAAGAAAAAAAAAAAGACAGAAGTTATCAATATCAGGAATGAAACAAAGAATTATTGCCATGAGCCCTTAATACACCAATAACAACATCATAAGGGATCCTTGTGGTAATGGAAATGTTCTTAATTTGTGTCTACATGAATGTCAGCATCCTGATTGTAATATTGTGTTAACAATGACTAAGTGGTGTGGTAGTTAAGTGCTGGACTGCTAACAAAAAGGTTATCAGTTAGAATCCACCAACAGATCTGCAGGAAAAAGACATGACAGTTTTTCCTCTAAAGATTCCAAAATCAAACTAAACTCACTACCAATAAGTCGATTCCAACTCATAGTAACCCCTCCTCGGTTTCCGAGGCAGTATCTCTACAGAAGTAGACTGCCCAATCTTCCTTCTGAGGAGTGGCTGGTGGGTTTGAACTGCCGGACTTCTGGTTAGCAGTCAAACACCTTAGGCACTATGCCACCAGAGATCCCCCCTAGAAGTCCTAAAGGGCAGTTCTACCATGTCCTGTAGGGTCGTTATGAGTCAGAATCAATTTGAAAATAATGGGTTTAAATTGCTATGATTTAGCAAGGTGTTAACATTGGGAGAATCTTGGTAAATGCTAAACAGCATCTCTCTGTGTTGTGATTCCACAATTATGTAAATTATAATGATTAAAAATTATACACATTTTAGGTGTATACATCTATGATTGTGACAAATAACACATTCTTGTAACAACAAACAAAAGAATATTTTTATCAAGACTGAAAGTTCTCTAATGTCTCTTTATAGTCTGTATTTTGAAATCCCTACACCATGATCCAGTTTCTGTCTTTATAGTTTATTTTTGTCTATTCTATAGCTCTCTATGATAGAATCATAAAGTATATACGGTTATGTCTGATTCTTAAAGTCAACATATGTTTTGATGTTTAATGACATTTTTGCAGCTGTAGTAGTTCATTTCTTCTTATTTGGGATTTTTTTTTTTTTTAATTTATTGTGATTTGGGTCAAAGTTTACAAAGCCAATTCATTTCCCATACAGAAGTTCACATATACTTTGTCTCATGACATTGACTGAAATTTCCCACAATGAAGCAGCTCTCTTTCCACTGCCGCCCCATAGCTACCTCTTCCCTTTGTCCTTCCCTCCATGAACTCCTATCCCTCAAGCTGTCTCCCTGTGCATATATAGCCCCTCTATTCTCCCATGATTGATCTCTCCAGGGATTATACCTATTTAATGTAAATGTTTAGCTCACATGCCTATCTTTTGTTTGGCTGGAAGCCACAGAAGTGGGTTCAATTCCAGACCTGAAAGGCAGCTAGGGGACACAGTCTCAGGGGTTCCACCAGGCTCTATCAGACTTGCAAGGCTGATTCCCCCCATTATTTTTCCCCAAATTATTTTGAGTTTTGTTCCACATTGTTCTCCCTCTCTATCAGGATCTCCTACATAGATCCCCCTCCTAGTGGTTGACAGTGATAGTTGGGCACCATCTAGTTCTTCTGCTCCCATAGTCATATAGGCTGAGGATTGCATGGTGCACCAGTCCCTTGGACTAATTTTTTCCACGCATCTTTGGTTTTCTTCATTCTTCTTTGCTCTGTATGAGGAGAGACCCATTGTTGCATCTAGATGGCAGTTAGCAAGCTTTTAAAATGTTTACTGCTTGCCAAAGTAGGGTGTGGAACAATATTTTGTGTAGTATGCTATGCCAATTGAGCTTGCTGTCCCCTGCAACTGTGGTTCCAAGCCCACAGGTCCAATTACTTCCTCTCTCTGGGTACCTGGCTGTAGCCAAGAAGCGACTACAGCCTTGTCCTTTGTCAGCTCTTCTATATACCTGGAAATTCTTACAAAGCATGGGATTAGTATTATGTTTTATAGATATACTGTAATTGTTCTGTCCTTTCATCTTATAATGAACATTTTGTTTCTATTTTGTGTTGATATTAATAAAACCACTATGAATATTTGAAGATGAATCTTTTTGGGACATATGTTTTCATTTTTCTTAAGAAAATCCTTAAAGTGTAATTGCTGTATCATACACAACATATGCAATTAAATTTATAAAATGTTTGCCAAACTGTTTTCTATAGAGCACTGTTGTGCACACTCCCCAGGAATATGTTAAATTTCCACTTTCTCAATATTCTTTCTAATACTTGGTATGTAAAACTTGGTGGTTAAGTTTGTGTGTCATCTTGGTTGGGCCTGGTTGACTGGCTGGTCAGCTGAATGCAGTTATTCCCCATGGTGAGATTGGTAATTAGCTCCATGGTGGAATCTACTGGAGCAGCTGCGTAGATGTTTTGGGTATGTAGTCTGCATATATATGTGGTTTCCCATATATGAGAAACAGCTTTGAGAATGGTCTATAGCTTATGGAACACTTGAACCCTGCATGTAGCCATGTCATTGTTCAGCAGCCTGCCAAGCTTTGCTGATCTTGGGACTTTCAATGGATTCAAATTAATGGCCTGTTGTGCAGTTTGGTAACATTGGGACTGTGCCTTTTTACTTGTCAACCTTGGGCTTGTCAGTCTCAGCAGCCATTAGCTGAGTGAAGAAAATCTTCTAGCTTCAGTTGGCCAGGAGCAGGAGGAAGAGTTGAAGTCCAAGGTTGAGGGGCTTTCACCCAGGCCCTAGAGCCTGGCACTTTGAACTCCGACTTAAAACCTCCAAATTGTAAGAGAATAAACTCCTGTTGGTTAAAGTTCCCATTTGTGGTATATTCTTATTAGAGTGGCACTATGTAACCAGAACAGTATGTTACGGTCTTTTCAATTGTAAGTATTCTAGTGAATGTGCAATAGTATATTTCAGGATTTTAATTTGCGTTTCCTTAGTGATTAATGACATTGATTCTCTTCTCTTTGGAGGCTTGTAAGATTGATCCTGTCTTTGATGACCTTAAATTTCATAT
>NW_006922347.1:390017-423382 GCF_000298275.1 Orycteropus afer afer
GGAAGGAAGGTTGGGCAATCCTACTTCCGTAGTGATACTGCCTCAGAAACCCAAGGAGGGGTCACTATGAGTCGGGGCCGACTCGACGGCACATAACAAAAACAACAACAATGTATTTGAATTTATCTAAGATGCTTGTGTTGATTTCTTAATCTACCTGTTCCAGTAATTTGGCTTTATGGATTTTATGTAGAAGTCTTTTGTCAGTCCTTTATAATCATTGTCATTTTTAAATGTATATTTATTTTAATTTATGAACTTATATAACTCCATGGACATTCAGCTACTTATCTGATAAAATGTATTGCAGACAGGATCTTAATTTTTATTCTTTTTGAGTTTACAAAAAGATGTTTGTAATTCAATATACAATATGAAAAATTCTGGGGATAATTCCCAGGAATTCCCAGGATAAGTATCTTAGGAAAAGCAAAACTGTGATGTATCTATGTTTATTTATTATTTTTTATTGTCACATCATTGATTTCTCAGAAATTCTTCTAAGTCTTAAAGACTTAGAAGAAATGCACCTTAAAAGATTCTCTCTCAAGTTTAAAAATGTAGGTGATGTTGAAGTCAAGCCTAATGTCAATTGGTCAGCCAGCATCTAATTTATCAGGTCCTTATATGACCTTCTTCTTCATATATCAGGATTGTAGGAATAATCATTAATAACCTGTGCTATGCAGATGACACAACCTTGCCTGTTCAAGCACTTACTGACGAAAATCAAAACCTATAGTCTTCGGTATGGATTATACCTCAACATAAAGAAAAAGAAAGTCTTCACAAATGGACCAATAAGCAACATCACAATAAATAGAGAAAAGATTGAAGTTGTCAGAGAAGTCATTTTACTTGGATCCGTAATCAACACCCATTGGAAGGTAGATGGGACAATCTACTTCTGTAGTGTTACTGCCTCAGAAACCCAAGGAGGGGTTGCTATGAGTCAGGTGTGACTCTACAACAGTGAGATTTTTCTTTTTATTTTTTTTCCGATTTGAAAGAAGTAGTTAAGAAATCAGACATCATCTTTCACTAGGCAAATCTCCTGCAAAAGACCTCTTTACAGTGTTAAGAGGCAAAGATTTATCAATTTGAAGATTAATGTGTGCCTGACTCAAGCCATGGTATTTTCAATAGCTTCATGAGCACGTTAAAGCTGGACAATGAATAAAGAAGACTGAAGTGTTGATGAATTTGAATTATGGTGTTGGCAAAAAATATTGAAAATACCATGGGCTGATAGAAGAACAAATAAATCTGTACTGAAAGAAGTGCAGCCAGAATGCTCCTTGGAAGTGACAATGGCCAGACTTTGTCTCACCTACTTTGGTCATGCTGACAGAGGGAGCCATTCCCTGGAGAAGAGTATCGTGCTTGGTAAAGTGGAGGGTCACAAAAATGGTGAAGACCCTCAAGTAGACAGATGCACACAGTGGCTGCAATGATGGGTTCAGGTGTAGCAAGTATTGTGAGGCTGGCACAGGACCGGGCAGTGTTTTGTTCTGTTGTACATGGGTTCTCTATGATTCAGAGCCAACTCCATGGCACCTAACAACACCAACGATATATTTAATCTGTTCTTTCTTCCTCTACTCTTCCACTACTGTTTTATTTTATATTAAGTAGATATTTTCTAATGTAATATTTTGATTCTTTGACATTTCTTTAAGTATGTATTTTTTTTTTTTAGTTATTTTCTTTTTCGTTGCCTTGGGAAGTGAAGTTTACATCTTAAATAATTGCAGGCTAATTTGACTTAATACTAACTTAGGTTCCTTCAGCAGTACACAAAATCTTTCTCCTATATATAATTTAGTTTCCTCTCATTCCCTTCCTGCTATCACTGTGATGCAAGTTATATCTTTATACGTTATAATCTATCAGTGCATTTTAAAAATTGTTTATAAAGTTAATTTTTAAATCATATAGAAGAAATGCATTGCAAAAGCATACATATATTCCCTTATATTGATCTATGTAGTTACCTTTAGTGATGTTCTTTATTTCTTTATGTGGATTCAGGTTAATATCTAGTGTTCTTCCAGTTTGGCCTGAAGGACACCCTTTAACATTTCTTGTAAGTCAGGTCTGCTAGTGACAAATTCTTTGTCCTTTCCTTGCCAGTGGAGGTTTCCAGGGAACAGGATGACAGATCAGATAGTGATAATTCTCTGGGGATGGATATTTTGGGAGGCTCCAAATCCATTCTGCCCCCTTCTGTGACTGCTAATCTGCTGATTTTCACAGCTACTGCAGTTGTAAGGTTGGTGCTTGTCTAGGAGACCCCAGAGTTGTAGAGAAAGAGAGAGATGGAAATCAGGCAAATCAAAATGCTATCAATCTCACTGTTTGTACTGAGATTTGAGGTTTTTATTTTTCATTTTTTTAATAAATATTTCTCAGATTTTTACAAGTCTTTTATTAATTTCCAGATTTTCTGAAAAGTTTGATAGTATTTGTCAGTGTTCTTGTTGCTTCTATGGAAGAGCAGATTTTCTGATGTTTTTATCCCTGTATTCTGGAACTATGGTGTCACCGCAGTTAAGTGCTCAAAACTCAGTGGTCCAATCCACCAGTGGCTCCATGGAATAAAGTCCTGCTGATCTCCTGTAAAGATTTCAGCCTAGGAAAGTCTATGGGGAAGTTCTCTGTCCTTTATGGTCATTATGAGTCTAAATTAACTTAGATGTCACCTAACAACAACATTCTGGAACTTGAAACCTTCTACTTTGCATTTTGTTAATCACATTTAACCTATTAGAATTCTGACAGTCCCTCAGTGTCACAAGTTAAGTGCTCAATACTAGCTGAAAAGTGATCAGTTCAAACCCACCTGACATGTCTCTGGCCTCCAAAGACAGGCCTGGTGAACTTCTTTTGAAATTTTAAATCTTGAAAATACCAGGGAGCAATTTACTCTGCATGTGGTGTAACCATGAGTTGGGACTATCAACAACATTACAACTCTGACTCCTCCCATCCATGACTCTTCTTTCTGCTGCCTTTCAACTATGACTACTTTTCAGCAGAGAACATACCTAAGGATCCTTCTTTTTCTTCCTTATTTTTCTCTACAGGGACTTTATCTATACAGATTTAAAACCAAATTTGTTGAAGAAGCTAGGTGGAACAAAGATAAATCAGTGTGACCATGGCCAACTCTGATCCTCATTAAATTTGTAATTTAATTGGTTCCTAATTAATTTGTCCTTTATTTTAGATTTTCCTTAGGAATATATATGATCTGAATTAAAAAAAAAAAAAAAAAAAAAAACCTCACTGCCATCTAATTAGATCCAACTCATAGTGACCCCTCTTTGGGTTTTGGAGTTGGTATCACTATAGAAATAGATTGCCCAATCTTCCTTCTGAGGAGTGACTGGTGGGTTTAGCAGTCAAATGTCTTAGGCATTATGCTACCAGAGCTCTGACCTTCAATTCCAAAGTTTCCTAGAGTTCTGTTTGGTCTGAACTAATGAACCAAATGTCTAATCTGGGGGCAAACAGGGTATAAGTTTAAGATAAGCTTTTCTTTCCCATGATTCACTGAGTTATTTTGTTTTACCCCAAGCAGTATATTGTTGTCCTTTTAATTTGTATTTTTATTGTAGCTTTATTGTTTTAGTGATGAATTAAAGTTAATCACATCATGTTATTATGCTTCTTTTACATTTTAGAATAAAGTCCACTTAAATGTGAATACATAGTTGGAAGGTACCTAAAAGTAAATACTTTTTTTTTCTTTTTTTATATTATAGAAAGGACTTGCACATAGTAGTTTCTGCTATTGAATGATATTCTAGTTTATGTTTAAGGCCCTCTTTTGAAATTACTAAAATTATTTATGGAATATCTATTGTAATTAAATCATTTTATCTTCTGAGTTTTCTTTTTATAGGAACCATATCCTAGTGAAATGAAAATAGTCCAAGTTTGGAATCAGAAATAGTATGTATTTGGAAACTTTATGTCTTCTATATACTTTTACTATAACATTGTAAAAATAACATAGTATTTTTAAATTTTAACTTTGAAATTGCTTCCTCATTTTGATAATTTGTATTATAATTCCTCCTTTCTAGAACTTCGATAAAGAAAGATCTTGATGACTAGAAGATGCTCAACAAATGTTCATTAAACAATTATCTTCCCCTTTAAGAGAGCTTTGGCTGTAATTTAAAAGTCTGTGGGTGATGCAAGCAGTTTGCTCTTGGTTACTAACAGAAAGCCTGGCTGTTTGAACCCACCAGTGGGTAACAATAACAGTTATAATATTATGGTTATCCCTATGATCGTTTTAATTAATGTCTGCTTCTTCTGGCATATTTTACCATGACTCTCATTTCATCATGCAAAAGATTTCTACTAAACACATAAAATGTGACAGCCTGTCTTATAGATCAATTGAAGATAGAGCAAGGAAATAAATAGACAATAATCTTAGTCCATATTGTACATCTAGTGCCAATGATAAAACATTAAACATAACATATATTTAATAAAAATAAATTGATGAAAGTGATTTATAAATGATGTATAGAAACTACTTCCTAATTGTCTTTCACAATGCTCTTTCTTGCTGGTTATTATTTGAGGGTTTATATAAGTCAGGAATGGGAGCTCTGGTAGCATAGTGGCTAAGACACTTGCCTGCTAACCAGACGGCTGGCGGTTCAAACCCACCAGCCACTCCTCGGAAGGAAGGTTGGGCAATCCTACTTCCGTAGTGATACTGCCTCGGAAACCCAAGGAGGGGTCGCTATGAGTCGGGGCCGACTCGACGGCACATAACAACAACAACAACATAAGTCAGGATTACCTAGCTTATGGTTCAGTAAAGGATAGCCCCAAATCACAGTGGCTTAACAGAACTTTTTGCCTACTCACACTATTTGTCATTAGTAATCAACGCAGAGATTCATTTAGGGAGTCAGGCTAAAAAAGCAGCCACCATCTCAAATATTGACAGTTATTTTGCCAGAGGAACAAAAAAGACTACCTCACTGGTCAGTGCCCCGTCAGAGGGCCCACTCAAAGACAAGTGTAATTTTACCCTGTTCCATGAAGCAGAGAACAGAAAATATTAAGTAAACTGCAATAATGGCAACTATAGGATACTTAATGACTTGCTAAATATTTGGTGATTTACTTCAAAAAACATTCACTTCAGTTGACCAGTTAAGAACAATAAAGTGAGAAATGTAATGAAAAGGGGGAGTTATTATAAGAAATGCTAAGATAATGGACTCAAAAGTTAAATCAAAAGCAGAAAAATTGAATCATTGGTGATCTCAACATTTAAAACAAGCCAACCTATGCCAAATATTAATTAATTCTATTTATATACTTTATCAGTTCTACAAATGCTATTTTGTTTTGGATGATAATTCATTCTGAGCTCTGGTAGCATAGTGCCTAAGGCATTTGACTGCTAACCAGAGGCTGGTGGTGCAAACTCATCAGCCACTTCTCGGAAGGTTGGGCAGTCTACTTCTATAGTGATACTGCCTTGGAAATCCAAGGAGAAGGCTATGAGTAGGATCCAACTCACTGGCAGTGAGGTTTTTGTTGTTTGTTTGTTTATATTTCCATAAATAGTTATTTCATACTCATTCAGAATTATGCATTGTGTTTGCAGCTTGTTTATTAAAGTTGCCTCAAGAGACATAAATCCTTGTTTTATAAAACTAAAAAATTCAATTTCTTCCAACACTGCAGAAACATATGCTTTCCAAGGAAACACATCTTGCTATCCCATAATAGATATGCTCAAGTGTGCTAAGAGAAGATAATCTAATCTTGCATTATAATATTCAGAATGTTAAGGAATGATTATCAATCCAAATATATGAAAATGTCTTCATTACCACTAAGAATGCCTAAGTGACTTTATCTGTATTTCTATATTAAGAATCTTTGCCTGTTGTGAAAACCACAGATGTATATCTAGATGAGATACATGTTATGTAATATTTTATAACAAAATGTTTTGTTTTCATTTTCTGGAACATATCCATAAAATTAAATTTAGATCTAATAAGATGACCTAGATAAGGAAAAAAAAAATTCTTGTGTTTCACATAGACACTTAAAATAATTTCATGTTTAATCCTAAATTAATTGGAAAATAATTCATGTTAAAAATGACCTTTAATTTTGTATATTTTATTTAAAAAGCTATGTATTGCTGGAAACCAAAGCAATTGATAAAATAAATTTAACTCTAGAAATTTAATAGTATAATTTGCCATTTATGTGGCATATTTTACTGTGCTACATTTCCCCAAAAATTACATGTACATAAAAATGATGTTCAGAAATAGAAATTTACCAAGGGATAATATTGTATGTGATTGAGAAATGTCATTATTTAAGGTTTAATAACATACTTTAATGTTCTTTGCTTGTTAAAAACTCTAATTTTAGCTGTATAGCTTTTGTTTAATACTTTATATGGGCACAGTGCAGACCATATTTTTGTGGATTTAATATGTTAGCATATACAATTTCTATATTATATACAATAATTTAGATAAATTACAAAATATGTAACTTTACTTAAGAGGAATCCATTCATGTTATAAAGATTGAGCATTTCCAAATATTTAAAAACAAAGCCTCACATCAGGGGTGTAACATTTTGCATCAACTACCCAAATTTTAATTTCCAAATATATGCAGAGGACTCTGAAAAATCTTTGTAGAATACTAGGAAATAAAGCAAATTTCCAAATGTTAGAGTTATTCAATCATAGTGAAAAGGATGTTTACATTTTATTGGAGTTATTTTAAATTTATAAAATGAGAGAAGCATATTGAACAAAGATAGTATTTCAATAAGTATTAAGATACATTTAACAGTATCTTTGTTTGGTGAACATTTCCAGTTAAAAGAGATTGTTGCTGTTGTTATGTGCTGTAGAGTCGGCCCCAACTCATAATGACCCCTCCTTGGGTTTCCAAGGCAGTATAGCTATGGAAGTAGATCGCCCCATCTTCCTTCCGAGGAGTGGCTGGTGGATTTGAACCGCCAGCCTTCTGGTTAGCAATCAAGTGCCTTAGGCACTATGCTATCAGAGCTCCTTAAAACAGATTAGTGGCCAATAAAACTGAGAAAGGAAAAGTGAAAATATTAGCACAGTTTAATATTAGAGTAAAGAGTTTTAATGTTATTAATTTACTCATTATATGTTTTCAAATGAGGGATTCAACCAAACCAAGCACTGCCACTGAGTCAGATCCCACTCATAGAGACCCCTTCTTGGGTTTCCAAGGTGGTATGTCTATATTGCTAAGGAAGTAGATCACCCAATCTTCCTTCCAAGGAGTGGCTGATGGGTTTGAACTGCCAGCGTTCTAGTTAGCAGTCTAATGTCTTAGGCATTATGCCACCAGAGATCCCACATAAAGATTTACCACCTTGTAAACCCAAGGAGGTCACTATGAGCCAGAATCAATTAGAAGGCAGTAGGTTTTAGATGTAAGGGAAATTATTAGAGGTGTTTTGCATTAGTCTAGAAATAAGAAGATTAAATTGGAAACATAGCAAGGGAGATAGAAAACAAAACATATTAATAAATGTATTTCAAATATTGTCCATGACTTGGGAAAATATTGGATACTAAGATGAAGAAAGACAAAGAGAATTTGAAATTAATTCACAGGTTTGAACTTGATTGACTAGAGAAATACAAGTAGGAAAGTCAGAGATTCTGGCCAGCCATGAGGATGCAATGCAAGTTTAGTTTAAATATTATTTTGAAGAAACAACAGATCATCCAGGATTTTTTAGTAAGCGGTTGGAAATGTGGAGCTATAGCTTGAAAATAGTTTTAAGAATCCTAAGGAATAGATGGCAAAGAATACATTACATAGAAAGAGAATTCCAGAACATTTGATTGTGCTCATCAGGAATTTGTACATAGACCAAGCGCAGTTGTTTGAACAAGAGAAGGGGATAATGTATAGTTTAAAATCAGGAAAGGTATGTATCAGGATTGTACATAGCACTTATTCAATGTGCATACTGAGCAAGTAACCCAGGAAGTTGGACTATATGAAGAAGAATATAGCAGCGGTAATGGAGGAAGACTCATTGACAACCTGCTATTAGACTGACTTTATCTTAGCATTAATGACTTGACTTCAGAGCGACTTAGTTGCTTATGTGAATTGACAAAAGAAGTTATATGCTTTGTGTGCCATAAAATCTTTAACTAAACATTCTTTTAAATCAGGAATTTAAATTATTTTATAATCAGAAGGGAGTGTGTCAGGGTTGTATCCTTTTCCCATACTTATAAAATCTATATGCTGAACAAATAAGCTGAGAAGCTGGACTATATGAAGAAAAACGTGGCATCAGGATCGGAGGAAGAATCATTAACAACCTGAGATACACAGATGATAAAACTTTGCTTGCTGAAAGTGAGGATGACTTGAGGCACTTACTGACGAAGGCTGAAGAATACAGTCTGCAGTATGGATTACATCTCAATATAAAGAAAACAAAAATCCTCACAACTGGACCAATGAGCAGCATCACAATAAATGGAGAGAAGATTGAGGTCATCAAAGAATTCATGTTGCTTGGTTCTACAATTGATGCCAATGGAAGCAGAAGTCAGGACATTAGACTAAGTGTAGCATTGGGAAGGTCAACCATGAAGGAACTGTTTCAAGTGCTGAGGAGCAAGGATGTCTCCTTGAGGACTAAGGTGCGCCTGACACAAGCCATGATATTTCCAATCACTTCATATGCATGTGAGAGCTGGACAATGAATAAGGAAGACCAAAGAAGAGTTGATGCTTTTGAGTTGTGGTGCTGGCAAAGAATGCTAAAAGTACCATGGACTGCTAAAAGAACTAACAGATCTGTCTGTTCAAAATGTGCACCCAAAATGCTCTTTGGAAGCGAGAATGGCCAGATTTCGTCTCACCTATTTTGGTCACATTGTCAGAAGGGACCATTCCTTGGAGAAGGATATCATGCTTGGTAGGGTGGATGGTCAACGAAAGAGGGGGAGGCCTTCAACGAGATGGATTGACATGGTGGCTGGGATGATGGGCTCAGGTATAGCAGGGATTGTGGAGCTGGCGTGGGATTGGGCAGTGTTTCTTTCTGCTGTGCATGGGGTCACTATGAGTCAGAAATGACTCAACGACACCTAACAACAACAACAACAAACATTCTTTTATTGTTATTATTATTGTCTTGACATACATTTATTCCACAGATTTTTTTGACACATAAATTTATTAATTTGGCAGGCATTTTTTTTTTTTAATATTTCTAGTTATTTTTCTTTTTAACATTGCATATACTTACAGGAGACAAGGTATCAAATCTGAAATTCATATAACCTCTATTCTGAAGAATCCATGATTCATGCTATTGGTGTCAATGCACACTGTTCAAAATGATGCTTGAGTTACTGGTATCAGAATGAAAAAACTCGCTATTAAGACCTCTCAAGAGAAACATATTTTACCATAATATGATAAAGGTTTTTTGTTTGTTTATTTGTTTTTGCAATTCTGATCCACTAGGGTAAGGAAAAACGATACCATTACAAATACTCGATAATTCACACCTTGCTGTTTTTCTTTCCACTCATGGATGGATGCCTAACTTAAAATAAAGCTATGCTTATTAATGTTCAAGTAGAATTATGCAGTTGTATATAATTTATCTATTCCTCATTGTTAGGTGCTGTAGACTCATAATGATGCTATATACAACAGAACAAAAAATTACCTCGTTCTGAGCCATCCTCACAGTCATTGCCATGCTTCAACCCATCATTGTAGCCACTGGTTCAATCCATCTCGATGAGGGCCTTCGTATTTTCTCTGACCCTCTGTTTTACCAAATACGCTTTCTTTCTCCAGGGTCTGATCCCTTCTGATAACATGAGCAAAGCAGGAGAGTCCAAGTCTGGCCCTTCTGCCTTCTAAGGAGCATTCCAGGTGCACTCTTTCCAAGATACACTTGTTCTTTTTCCTGGAAGTCCATTCAATATTCTTCGCCAACATCACAATTCAAATGCACTAATTCTTCTGTGGTCAACCTTATTCGTTGCCCAGGTTTTACATGGACATGAGGCTATAGAAAATAGGAAGGCTTGGGTCAGGTGTAACTTAATCTTCAAAGTGATATCCTTGCTCTTTAACAATGGAAATCGATATTTGCAGCAGATTTGCCTAATGCAATATGTCATTTGATTTATTGACTGCTGCTTCCATGGGCATTGATTATAGACCCAAGTAAAATGAAATCCTTGACAATTTCAACCTTTTCTCCATTTATCACAATGTTGCTTGTTGATCCAGTTGTGAAGAGTTTTGTTTTCTTTATGTTCAAGTGTAAACTACACAGAAATCTTTGATCCATAAGAACTTCAAGTTGTCTTCACTTTCCGAAAACAAGGCTGTGCCTGCTGGGCCAACAGAAATGCATAGTTAAGAAGGGCACAGGTCGAGATAGTAACAGGGACAGGAACGTAGGAGGGTTTTTTTATATTTGAGGATAGTAATCCAGGAGTGAAATCAAATTTGCCCAAACTGTCAAATGTAAAACAAATTTACCTTGTAAATTTGCACCCAAAGCACAATAAATTTTTTTTTAAAAAAAGGTCAATCTAACAGTAATAAAAATATGATTTGTCCTGCAAAGCTATCAAAAGTGATTTTGCAAAATAATGACTGGTCTATTTCACAATATACATTTAATATTTATGCATTTTTATAAAGCCCCTATCATATTTTCTCAACAGAAGTAGATAATTTTCTCCCTTTAAGTTGACGTTTTTGGAAAATTATTTGTCAAATATAATATTAGATATCAATTATACTGTCATTAGAATTCTCTCCATGACTTGTGAAATCTTTTCTGTCAGACAAATGAGATTTTATTCATTGAATGAGCATTTAGTTTTCTAAAAACCTGCTATGTGCCAGTTCCAAGTACTGTCTATGTGACAGTGTTAAAGACAAGAATATGACCTTACATTTTAAAAGGATGAGAGACAATAGCCAAATGACCAAATTATTATAAGGTATTTTATTGTTATTGTTAGGTGTTATCAATTTGGTTCTATCTTCCAAGACCGATTTATTTATTTTCTGGAAGTCCATGTTGTAGTCAATATCTTTGTCAACACATAATTTAAAGGCATCATTTCTTCTTTGGTCTTCCTTACTCATTGTCCAGCTTTCACAAATGAGGGAATTGAAAATACCATCATTTGGATCAGGTGCAGCTCAGTCCTGAAGGTGACATTTTTGCTCTTTAACACTTCAAAGAGGTCTTTTGCTGCAGATTTACCCAACGAAACATGTCACTTGATTTCTTGACTGTTGCTTCCAAGGCCATTTACTATGGAGCCAAGTAAAATGGAGTCCTTCAAAATTTCAATGTTTTTTCCTTTATCACATTAACAACAACAAGAACAACAACAACAAAACTCATTACCATTGAGTGAATTCCACTCATAGCAACCCCTCCTTGGGTTTCCGAGGCAGTGTCACTATAGAAGTAGATTGTCCAATCTTCTTTCCAATGAGTAGCTAGTGGGTTTGAACCTCCAGCCTTCTGGTTAGCAGTGAAATGCTTTAGGCACTATGGCACCACAACTTTTATCATACTGAGAAGTCATAAATCCTATGAAAACAGAAAGCAGAATAAGAAAATTAAGAGTAGGGTGTGGCATTTATTTCAGATGAAATGGATAGGGAGGGCCTCTATCAGACTATGAAAGTTGAGCGAAAATCTGAATTAAGTTAGGGAACAAGAGTCAGGGACTTCTAATACATATCAATGGGCAAAATAAGGGTTTAATGCCTTAAGATAAGAATGAGCATGGCATTTTGACAAAGACAATTGTCAATGGAATAGTAGAAGCAAGTAAAAGAGATAATAAATAAATTTGGGATTATCATTAGAAGGTAGATCACTTAAGGTCTTCTATGCTATTCTCAGTACGATAGTAATTTTGGGAAGCTTTAGTATAAGAAATGGCATTTTAAATTAATAAAATGGAATAAATTGCTTAGACTGTTGTGCATGGTGTGTTAGTTTAGGTAAAAATGATAGCAGAAAAATTAGAGAAATAACTAGATGGATATATTTTACTGGTATAGCTGGCATAATGTGTTGAGGTGTACATTTGGAATATAAGAGAAAGAGAGCATTTGAGGATAATGCTTAGTTTGGGGGTCTGAGCAAGAGAATAGTACTGCCATTTATTGAGCTAGACATTAGGAAAGGAACAGAATTGGTTTGCTTATTAAAATGTCAAATAAAAATCCTGAGTGTGAATTTGGATATAGATCCTCAGGGAAGAAATAGAGGCTTTCAATAAAAATTCAGTTTCCAAATAAAAATAATATGTTAACCCATAAAAGTGAGTTCGATCACAAAACCACAAATGTTTAGAAAGTGAGGCCAGAAAACTTAGCCCTGGGAAATCCTGTCATTTAATACTTCTAAACAACAACAACAACTCACTGCTGTCTAATCGATTAAACTCATAGTGACCCTTCCTTGGGTTTCTGAGGCAGTATCTCCATAGACGTAGATTGCCCAATCTTCTTTTCAAGGAGTGGCTGGTGGGTTTGAGCCACCAGCCTTTTGGTTAGCAGTCAAATGCATTAGGTACTATACCACAAAGAAGATAAAAATAATCCAGAAAAATAAATGAGAGAGGACAGGCAATGAAAGAAGGTATAAATCAAGAAAGTATGGTGTCCTTTAAGCCAACTAAAATATATTATGAAAGAAGAAATGATCAACTACACAAAACACATAATGGCTGATTAAGATGAATACTGGACATTGTCCATTAGATCTAGCAACTCAGAAGCCCTTCTTGATGGTTCAAAAAATACTATCAGTGGAATTGGAGATGTGTGATTCAAGTGAGTTTAAGAGAAAACTGGAGAAAAAGAATCAAAATAGTGAATAGACACAAATTTTGCTCTAAAGGACTACTGAAAAAAATGAGAGATAGTGGAGAGGTCTATAGATTTTTCCAGGTTTTTATTCTTTTTATTGGAAAAGATCTCAACATTGTTTTGCTTGTAAGAATGATCCAATTAGAGGAATGTATGATAAGCAGGAATTCTTGTTGTTATTAGATACCCTAGAATTGGTTGGACCCACCAGTTACTCCTCAGACGGAAGGTTGGGCAATCTACTTCCATAGTGATACTGTCTCAGAAATCCAAGGAAGGGTTGCTATGAGTTGGGTCCAACTTGACGGCAGTCAGTTTTAGAGTTGGTTCAGATTCATAGTGATACTATATAAAGAGAACAAACTACCAACTGGTCCTGTGCCATCCTTACAATCACTGCTATGTTTCAGCCTATTGTTGCAGCAACAATATCAATCTAACATGTTGAGGATCTTCCTTTTTTCACTGACCCTCTGCTTTCCCAATCATGATGTCCTTCTCCAGGAATAGGTCCCTCCTAATAATACGTCAAAAATACATGAAAAGAATCTCACCGTCCTTGCTTCTAAGAAGCGTTCTGGCTGTACTTCTTCCAAGACATATGTATTTATTCTTCTGGCAGCTCATGGTATATTTAATATTCTTCATGAACAATATAATTCAAAGGCATCAATTCTTCTCCAGTCTTCCTTATTCATTGTCCAGCTTTCATATGCATATGAAGTGATTGAAATAGCCTCTCTTAGGTTAGGCACACGTTACTCCTCAACGTGACATCTTTACTTTAAAGAGGACTTGCAGCACTTTTGCCCTATGCAATGAATCATTTGATTCTTGACTGTGGCTTCCATAGGTGTTGATTGTGGATCCAAGTTAAATGAAATCTAGACATTTTCAATCTCTTCTCCATTTATCATGATGTTGCTTATTGGTACAGTTGTGTTTTCTTTACATAGAGCTGTAATTCATATTGAAGGCTGTAGTCTTTGATCTTCATCAGTAAGTGCTTCAAGTCTTCTTCACTTTTTCTGAGCAAGTTTTTAACATCTGAATATATCAGGTGGTTAAGAAGCTTTGCTCCAATGCTGATGCTTCATTCCTATTCATATATTGCAGCTTCTTAGATTATTTGCTCAGCATACAGATTGAATAAGTATGATGAAAACATACAACCTTGATACACACCTTTCCTGACTTTAAGTGATATAGTATTCCTTTGTTCTGTTTGAATAACTATCTTGTTATGTACAAGTTCCACATGAGCGTAATTAAGTGTAGTGGAATTCCCATTCTTTACAATGTGATCCATAATTTATGATGTGATGCACACAGTCTAATGTCTTTGCATAATTAATAAAAACCAGGTAAACATCTTTCTGACATTCTCTTCTTTCAACCAAGATCCATCTGTGTTACCAATAATATCTCTCATTCCAGGTTCTCTCCTGAATCTAGGTGGAACTTTTGGCAGTTTCCCATTGATGCACTTCTGTAACTGTTTTTTAATTATCTTCAGCAAAATTTTACTTCTTATCAAGTACTCATCTATCAGTTTGTAGCAATATTGTTAGTTTGTCATACCGTGGTGGCTTGCACATTGCTGTGACGCTAGGACCTATGCCATCAGTGTTTCAAATGCCATCAGGGTCACTCATGGTAGACAGATTTCAGGGAGTTTCTAGACAAAGACACTTGGAAAGAAAACCTCACAACCTATGTCTGAAAAAAATTGATCAGTGAATACCTTATGAATAGCAGTAGGATATTGCTGGATGATGAGCCCTTCAGGTTGGAATGTACTCAAACTATGACTGGGGCAGAGCGCCTCCTCAAAGTACAGTTGATTTTAATAATGTTAATGGAGTAAATTTTTCACAACCTCCATTGCAGATGTGGCATGTTTAAAATGCAAACAAACAGCTGCAAACACCCATTAATAATCAGAATGTGGAATGTACAAAGTATGAATCTAGGAAAGTTAGATGTCATCAAAACTGAAACAGAACTCTTGAAAATAGATATGCTAGATATTATAGAGCTTAAATAGATTGGTCTGAGTCATTTTGAATTGAACAAACTTATGTCTACTATGCCAGAATGAAAAATTGAAGAAGAATGGCATCACACTGATCATCTAAAAGAACATTTCAAGCTGTATCCTGAAATACAATACTGGCAGTGATCTATAATTTTATCTATAATTTTACAAGGAAGACCAGTTCATGTGACTATTATTCAAATTTACACATGAATCATTTATGTCAAACATGAAGACATTGAAGATATTTACCAACTTCTGCAGTCTGAAAATGACCAAATACACAATCAAGGTGCACTGATGATTACTGGTGATGGGAATGCAAAAGTTGGAAAGAAGAACGAAGTATCTGGGAAATAAGACCTTGGTACTGGAAAGATTACCAGATCACATGACAGATTTTGCAAGACCAATGACTTTTTCATCATAAATACCTTTTTCCAACAATATAAACTGCAACTATACACATGGACCTCATCATATGGAACATGTCAAAATCCAATTGATATATCTGTGGAAATAGAAGATGAAGAAACTCATCAGTCAGACCAAGGATGAGGACTGACTGTGGAACGGACCATCAATTGCTCATATGCAATTTTAAGTTAAAGCAGAAGAATATTAAACATGTCCATGAGAGCTAAGGTATGACTTTGAGTACATCTCACCTGAATTTAGGGAATAGCTCACGTATAGATTTGATGTACTGTACACTAATGACCAAAAATCACATGAGTTGTGGGATGATATCAAGGACATGAGACAAGAAAGAGAAAGGTCACTAAAACAAAAAGAAAAAAAAAGACAAAAATGGATACCAGAATGGACTCTGAAACTGGTCTTGAATGAAGAATAGCTAACATGAATGGGGAAAAAAAATGTTAAAATAAATGAGTTGAACAGAAAATTTCAAAGGGTGGTATGAGAAAGCAAAGTGAATTATTATAATGAAATACTCAAAGATCTGGAGTCAGAATACTAAAAGAGAAGAACATACTCAGCATTTTTCACGTTGAAAGAACTGAAGAAAAAATCAAGACTTAAGTTGCAATATTGAAGGATTAGATATCGATCTAATCCTTCAATATATTGAATGATGCAGGAAGCTTTAAAGAAGACAAAAGAAATAGACAGATCCACTCTACCAAAAGAATTGGTCGACATTCAACCATTTTAGCAGCTAACTTAGGATAAAGATTTGATGGCATTGAAGGAAGGAGTCCAGCCTACACTGAGACATTGGCAAAAAACAAGGCTCTAGGAATTCATGGAAGACAAGTTGAGATGTTTCAACAAACAGAAGTAAATCTGGAAGCACGCACTTGTCTATGCTAAGAAATTTGGAAGACAGCTACCTGTGCAATTGACTGTAAGAGATCCATATTTCTGTCCATTCCAAAGAAAGGCGATCTAAGAAATAAAACAAGAAAAAGATAGCTATATTCTGTATCAACATCCCTGTGTTGATAATAAATAGATAACTCATTGCCATTGAGTCAATTTCAACTCAAAGCGATTCCTCCTTGGATTTCTGAGGTTGTATCTCTACGGAAGTAGATTGCCCAGTCATCCTTCCCAGGAGTGGCTGGTGGGTTTCAACGGCCAGTCTTCTTGGTACAGTGGATCTGTGTATTCTTTCCAACTTCTCTTGATGCTTCTTGCATCGTTCAATGTATTGCCAATAGAATCTTTCAATATTGTGTTTCTAGGCTTGAATTTTTTCTCCAGTTCTTGCAGCTTGAGAAAAGCCAGTGTGTTTTTTCCTTTTGGTTTTCCAACTCCTGGTTTTTGCACATTTCATTATATTAATTTATCTTCTCAAGATGCCCTTTGAAATCTTTTTTTCAACTCTTTTCTTTCATCATTTTTTCCATTCACTTTAGCTACTCTACATTCAAGAACACATTTCAGAGTCTCTTTTGACATCCACTTTTGTCTTTTATTCCTGTCCTATCTTTTTAATGACCTTTTTCTGTCTTTATGTATGATGTTCTTGCTGTCATCCCACAACTTGTCTGATCTTCAGCAAATGGATGCAGTGTTGGAGGCCTTTACTCATTAAGCCAAGAAATTTGGAAGAGAGCTCCCTGGCTAACTGACAGGAAGAGATCCATATAGGCACCTGTTTCAAAGAAAGATTATCCAATAGAATGTGGAAATTATCAAACAATATCATGAATGTCACACTCAAATAAAATTTTGCTGAAGAGTCCTCAAAATTTGTCACAGCAGTATTTTGACAGGGAATTTCCAGAAAATCATGCTGGGTTCAGAAGAGGACGTGGAGTGAGGGATGTCATTGCTGATATCAAATGGATCTTGGCTGAAAGCAAAGCATACCATAAAGGTATTTAACTGTGTTTCATTGTTTATGATCAACTATGTGAGTCATAACAAATTATGGATAACATTGTGAAGAATAGGATTTTCAGAACACTTATTTGTGCTTATAAGGAACCTGTACATCAATCAAGAGGGTGTTATTTGAACACAAAAAAAAAGAGTTACTGTTCTTCAGGAAGGGTGTATGTCAGGGTTGTATCATTTCACCGTACTTACTCAATCCATATGTTGAGCAAACAATCCAAGAAGCTGGACTATATGAAGAAGAATTAGAAAAAATTAAAATTAGAGGAAAATTCTTTAATATCCTATGACATGCAGATGACATAATCATGCTTTCTGAAAGTGAAGAGGAATTGAAGTGCCTGTTGATGAAAATCAAATACTACAGCATTCAGTGTGGATGACACTTCAACATAAAAAAAAAAAAAAAGTCTTCACAACCAGAACACTAAGCAATATCATGATAAAAAGAGAGAAGATTGTGGTCAGGGATTTCATTTTACTTTGATCCACAATCAACACCCATGGAAGTAGCAGTCAAGAAATCAGACATTGTAATGCAACTGGGTGAATCTGCTGCAAGACCTCTTTAAAGTGTTAAGGAGCAAAAATCTCACTTTCAAGACTCAGTTGTGTCTGACCCAAGCCACAATATTTTCAATGGTCTCATATGCATGTGAAAGCTGGACAATTAGTAAGGAAGACTGAGGAAGAGTTGGTGTCTTTGAATCGTGGTGTTGGTGAAGAATACTGAAAATACCACAGACTGCCAGAAGAATGAACAAATCTATTCCAGAAGAAGTGCAGCCAGAATGCTCCTTAGAAGCAAGAATAGCCAGACTTCATCTTACATACTTGGTCATGTTGTCAGAACGGACAAGTTCCTGGAGACAGATGTCATGCTTGGTAAAGTAGAGCACGAATGTAAAAGGGGAAGACCCTCAATGAGTTGGATTGACACAGTGGCTGTAACTGTAGTCTCAACATAGCAAGAATTGTTAGGATGGCTTAGGACCAGGCAGTGTTTCATTCTGTTGTGTGTAGGGTTATTATGACTCAGAAAGAACTCAACAGCACCAAACAACATCAGTTCTCTCCTAACGAGCATTTTCCTCTCACTTGCAATTGACTTTGGTTGGGCTGGGATTCTTTCATACTTTTAGTCACCACACACAATCATAGCTATGATTCATTCTGCCCAGACCAAAGACACAAAAATGGAAAACTCCGTATTTGCCAGTGATTTCTTCCATTTATAACTTATTTCCAAATTTTGTCAGCTTTTGTTTCATCTGCAGAAACTTGAGTACATTTGGTTAATCTTGTCAAGAGTTTACATTTGTTATTTACATGAGTAACAGGAGATAGGAACTTTCTCTGCATTATTCTCATCTGCAAATTTTCTTACATTGTCTTTGTATCTGTATTTATTTCAAAATAGTTTGTAATATGTCTTTATTTCTTCCTTGAACATGATTGTTTAATAGCCTGCTGTTTAACTTCCAAGTATGTGGGTATTTGTCAGATATTTCTGCTTCTAATTACTAATTTAACATTGTTGTTTTCAAAGAACATATTCCAATTAATCTCAATCTTCACATTTCGTTGAGATTTAATATATCCCAGTTTACAGTTAGTATTTGTGAATATTTCATAAGCACTTGAAAACAATTTTTATTATTCTATTTTTGAATAGAGTGTTCAGTAAATATTAATAGTTCTGGTTGATTGACAGTGTTCTTCAAGTTTTTATAGCCTTTAAGTGACTTTATGCCTACTTGTTTTATCAATAACAGAGAAAGGAGTATTGTAATCTCCAACTACAATTATGTATATGCCTATTTCTATTTTCAGGTCTGTCAATTTTTATTTCATGTTGTCATTAGATAAACTCACATTTAAGACTGTTATGCCTTCTTGATGAATTTCTCTTTATTTTAAAATGTCTGATTTTTCTCATTAATCTGATTTCTCTCATGTTGAAATATTGTCTTTAGTTCCTTATACTTGGTCTGTCATAGTATTTTTCCTCTATTATTGTTATGATTAGTTTATGCATAATATTTTACTACTTGTTTTCTATTATTCCATCTTTTTTAAGGTTTGTGTGTGTGTGTATGTGTTTGAGATTTGGGTGAAATTTTACAAAGCAGATTCATTTTGCATTCAACAGTTCATATACATTTAGTTTTCTGACATTGATAACATGTCTCCTCTCACTTCCTGCCTGTGGTTACCCTTTGCCCGTGTCCTTCTTACTTACGCATCCCTGCCTCCTTACCTTTCTCTCTGTATAAATGCTGCATATATACTATTTATTATGTTGAGGAATTTCCCTTCAATTCCTATTTTGCTGAGAGTTTTTATCAGAAGTGGGTGCTGGATTTTATCAAATGCTTCTTCTATGTCAATTGATATCATCATGTGGTTCTTTTCCTTTGCTTTATTTATGTGATGGATTATGTTGATTGTTTGTCAAGTGTTTAACCATGCTTGCCTACCTTGTATGAATTCCACTTGGTCATTGTGTATTTATTTATTTATTTATTTGATATAGTGTTGGATTCTATTGACTAGGATTTTGGTGAATGTTTTTGTGTCTATATTAATGAGCGATATTGGTGTGTAGTTTGCCTTTTTAGTGTATCTTTTCCTGGTTTTGATATCAGGGTTATGCTTGCTTCATAAAATGAATTTAGGAGTATTCTGTCCTTTTCTATGTTCTTGAATAGGTTGAGTAGGATAGGTGTCAGGTCTTCCCTGAATATTTGACAGAAATCTCCTGTGAAGCCATGTGGACCAGGAGTTTTTTTGTATGTGTGAGGAAATTTTTAATGACTCGTTCAATTCCATCTTTTGTTATGGGTCTGTCCAAGTAGTCTACCTTAGTCTGTGTTAGTTTAGGTAGGTCTTGTGCTTCCAGAAATTTTTCCATTTCTTCTAAGTTTTTAAATTTTTTGGAGTAGCTCTTCATAGTATTCTGTTTTTATCCTTTTTATTTCAGTTGGTTCTGTTGTGATGTTACCCATTTCTTTTATTATTCTTGTTATTTACATCTATTCATTCTATTCCTCAAATTTGCCAGTACTCTGTTGATTTTGTTAATCTTTTTAAAGAACAAACTTCTAATCTTGTTGCTTTTTTTCCTACTGTTTTTCTGTTATCTGTTTTATTTCTGTTCTCATCTTTATTATTTCCTTTCTTCTGGAGACTATAGTCTTTTGTTATGTTTTTCTAATGGTTGGACTTATGTTAAGGTGTTGATTTTTTTTTTTTTTTTAATGTGCATTTATTGCTATAAAATTACCTCTGAGTGTGCTTTTGCTGTGTCCCAAATATTTTGGTATGCTATGTTTTTATTCTCTTTTGTTTCTAGGATTTCTTCTTATTATTTCACACTTTTTTTTTCTTTTGTTATCCAGTGGTTTTTGAGCAGTGTGTTATTCAGTTCCCATGTTTTCAATCCCCCCTCCTGGTCTTCTTATTTTTGATTTCTAATATTATAGCATTGTGATCTGAGAAAACACTCTGCAGTATTTCAATGTTTTTAAGTTTACTGAGGGTTGTTTTGTGTCTTACCATATGGTCTCTTCTGGGGAATGTTCCATGTGCTCTGGAAAATAATGTGTATTGTGTTATGGTTGTGTGCAGTGTTGTGTATGTATCTATGAGGTAGATTTGGTTGATTGTTGAGTTTTCCTAATTCTGTCCTTCATCAAAAATGATGCGTTAATATCTCCAACCACTATTGTAGAACTGTCTATTTCTCCTTTAAAGTCAGTTACTCCAGTAAAGTCAGTTACTGTATGCTTTATGTATTCCTTTCATAGGATACATTGATATTTATTATGGTTAACTCCTCTTGGTCAATTGACCCTTTTATCATCATATAATATCTTTTCTTGACCTTTATGCTGGTTTTAACCTTGAAGTCTATTTTGTTGGAAGTTAATATTGCCATTCCTTCTCTTTTTTGGTTCCCTTTAATTTGAGATACGTTTTACCTACACTTGGTTTTTAATTAATTTTTGTCTCTGTGTCTAAGGTAAGTCTCTTGTAGGCAGCATATTGATGGATATCCTTTTCTTATCTAATCTACCACTCTTTTTCTCTTGACTGATGAATTTAATACATTGCCATTCAGTATAATTAATGACAGCTAGGAGCTCTCATGGTGTGGTGTCTAAGGCATGTGACTGCTAGCCAGAAGGCTAGCAGCTCAAACCACCAGCCCCTCCTCAGAACGAAGAGTAGCCAATCTACTTCCATAGAGATATCACCTCAGAAACCCAAGGAGGGGTCACTATGAGTCAAATGGATTCAACGGCAGTGAGCTTGGTTTGCTTTGTTTATGAATTTACTGCTGCAATTCTTTTTTTATTTTGGGTTGTGGTGTTGATGGACTCTTTGTTCTGAACATTTTGCTGTACTGAGTCTATTCTGTTTTCTTTCCCTTTCTTCATTATTGTTGATTTTGTGTTTACTAAGTTTTTGTGATGTTCTTCTTTCTTATTTTGGTTACAAGACATAGTCATTTTCTTTGTGCATACACTTAAGTAGATTCTTATCTTCTTAAGTTTAGGACAGTCTCTTGTATATTGATATCGTTCTGACTTCCTCTCCATTTGGAAGATTTGTAATTCTACCTTTCATTCCTGCTATTTGCTTTGTAGTCAGTGTTGTTTACAGATTTACTCCTCTGGTTCTCTAATTTCCATTTTGAAAGCTTATTTTAGTTTTGAGAATTATTTTTCTTGGTTGGTTTTTGCATGGTGTTGTCATGTGTCTTCTTTATCTTAAATTGTCTTCTGTTTTTTTTTTTTTTTGTTGTTGTTGTTGTTGTTGGAAGGACTCCTTTTTGCATTTATTGTAGGGTTAGTCTGGTTTCTACAAATTCCCTTAATTTCTGTTTGTCTGGGAATGTCTTCACTTTACCACCATATTGGAGGGATAATTTGGATACATAATTCTTGGTTGGCAACTTTTTCTTCCAAATTTTATGTGATGTGTCATCCCATTGCCTTCTTGCCTACATAGTTTCTGTTAAGTAATCAGAGCTTAGTTTTCTTGGTTGCCCTTTGTAGGTAACATTTCATTTTTCCCAAGCTGATATCAAAATTATTTCTTTACCTTTGATTTTGGAAATTTGATTATTATATCTCTTGATGACTTTCTCTTGGGGTTTATCTTACATGGGGTTCACTCAGCTTCTTGGATGGAGATTGTGGTAGTTAAGGTTATGTGTCGACTTGGCTGGGCCTGGTTTTCAGTGGCTGGGCAGCTAGATGTAGTTATTCACCGTGATGAGACTGGTAATCCACTTAGTGCTGGAATCTGCTGGAGCAGCTGAATAGCTGCCTTAGGGATGTGGTCTGCTTCCAGTATATAAGGAGAAGCTTTGACAAAGGTCTCATGCAACTTTTGCCATACTTTAAACCTGCATGTAGCTGAGTCATCATTCATCAGCCTGCCATACTGTCTACTGATCTTGGGACTGTTAATAGACTTGAATTAGTGACCTACTGTATGGTTTGGTAATTATAAGACTGTACCATTTTACTTGTTGACTTTGGATTTGTGAGCCTCAGCAGCCAGCAGCTGCCTGAGTGAAGAGTTGCCTCTAAGTTCAGTGGGCTAGGAGCAAGAGGCAGAGCTGAAGCTCAAGGTTGAGGGGCTTTCACCTAACCCCTAAAGCTGGCACTTTGAACTTGGATTTCTAGCCTCCTAAACTGTAAAAGAAAAAATTATTTACTAAAGTCAACCATTTGTGATATTTTCTGTTAAAGCAACACTGGAGAGCCAAAACAGATACCTTTTCATCTTTCATCATATTGGGGAAGTTTTCTGCTAGCAAGTCTTTGATAATTTTCCCTGTTTTTTTTTTTTTTTTTTTTTTAACCACTGTTTGTTCTGGAATTCCAATCAAACAGATATTGTTTCTTTTCATATCATCCCTTATAACCAGTAGGTTTTCTTCATTCTCTTTTCTGACTTTTCCTCATACAAGCTGATGCCAAGGGCTCTGTCTTCTATCTGGGAAAAACTTTCATCAGTCAGTTCAGTATTACTCTTTTGTCCTTTTAATGTGTTACATATCTCTGTAATTTTACTGTTCATTTCTGGATTTCAAATTGCAGTTTTTGTATGATTTCTGAATGTCTATTTATTTTGTCATAGTACTCTTGCATGATTTTCTGAATTTCTCAAGGGGATTGTCTACTTTTTCTTTGATTCTGTTTATGGTTTCCTTGAGCTCTTGGTATATACACATACAAAAACACACACATACACACACACATACCTATATATCTTTTAAATTCCTTATCTGGCAGTTCTACTAAATGTTCTTCCTCAGAGAGATTTCCTATTTGCTTAGTTTGGTCATTTGCTTCTGCTATCTTGTCCTGTATATTTCTTTGAATTGAAATTGTCTGTTGTCTTAGAGATATTTTGAAGTTGTTGTCTTTATTTGTTGATTATGTGTTGTTTATTTCACTCTTTTTGTTTCTTTGTTTGTTTTACCTTGTTTCAACATATCCAGATGTGTGGGGTAGCTGTGCTTCTTTGGTTGTTAGCTTTTCAGTACTGGGACACTCTTGAGCTATCTCCAGGTTGATGGACTATCTCCAGGTTGATGGATACCAGTCTCTGTTTATCATGACGAGAAGCTGCAGTTGGGATGAGCAAGTGTTTTCCACTGACAGTTGCTGAACCAGTGTTGCAGGAGCTGGTGGTGTGGCTCATCCTTTGAGTGTGAGGAGTGGGTGCAGTAGATATGGCTGACTAGTGGAGAGTTAATATTCTTCTCCCATGGGATTAGCAGGAAAAAAAAAAAAAATCAAAGAGAAGAAAAAGAAAACAAGATAGTATAAAAATAAAAGATAAAAAATAGAAAAAGAGAAGAAGATGAATGACATAAATCACTGGTAAAAATGAAAGTAGAGGAAGAGAAAGAGGGAAATAGTCATAGGTGGAAGAAAAATTGAGAGAAAAGGAAAGGGAAAGATAAGGAAACTGAGGAGGAGGGACTTTTGTAGTTATGGTCAGCCTGTAGCCCTGGGAGCAGGCAATTGTGGCAAAAAATTGCTGAGCCACCAGGGGATGTGTGCACAGAGTTGCAAAGAGCCTGGTATGAGTAGGCACCTCCAAGAGAGGGCTGCAGGTATGTGCCTCTTGTGCTCAGTGGGAGAAAGATCAGCCAATTACACAAGCACAGGGACTGCTGCAGCCTCAGGTTCGGTCTGTTTAGAATGGGTTTCTGAAGACAGCTAGGCTGTAGAGGAATTTTCCAGGGTATTTGGACACTTCTCTGACCACCAGCTTTGTGGTGGCAAACAGAGGTTTTGACCCTATTCAGAGGGAAGCTCTACTTTTTTTGGGAAAAGAGTGTGGCTCCCGAGTTGTGTTCACTGGCACAGGTCTGGCACCCTTCTGGGCACACACAGCCATTTATCCAGCTCCTGGCCAAACTCCAATGAACGACGACTGCCCTGACAGTATCTTCTCCAACCAGCCTAACAAAGCCTTTTCCTCTTACAGAGGTGCAAGATGCCTGGTGTGAGTGGACTCTTCTGAGAAAGGAGGCTGTATTGGTGTGCCTCTTCTGTTAAGTGTGAAAAAAATTGTTAGTACATCAGGCATTGGGTGGGTGAGTTTTAGCCTCTTACTTTCTCTGCTAAAGGTGAGTTTTTTTGGGGGGTGGGTGGGCTGGCATGCTGGTCACCATGAATCAGAGCATGTAAGGGCAGATCTTTTCTAGCCACTGAGTTGGTTAGTGGGGGTGGATAGAGCATTTACCTCTATTCACAGGGAAGGTGTCTTATTGTTTGGAGAGTGTATTTCTCCAGTCTCGATTCACTGACCTGGGTCTGGCCCCTTGTGTGTACATGCAGCTGCTCATACTGCTTTTGCCAGCTTCAATCAAGCATGAGATTGCCCAAGCCTAGCTTCTTCAACCCTTCCAACCTAGATTTTTCCCTTCTTGTCAGTCCTCAGCCAAAAAGACTATTGTCTACTACCAAAACAAACAAACAAATTCACTGCCCTCCAGTTGATTCTCATAGTGACCCTTCCTTGGGTTACCGAGATGGTATCTCTATGGAAGTAGATTGCTCAATCTTCCTTCTGAGGAGTATCTAGTGGGTTGGGACTGCCAGCCTTCTGGTTAGCAGTCAAATGCTTTAGGTACTATGCCACCAGAGTTCCCAATAGATATGTCTATTGGGATGAGTTATTTCTTTCCATTTCTCTGGCTTCCTTCTTGTTCCACAGCTGCCTCTGCCACTGTAAATCTGACCTAATTGTCTTCACTTTCTTCTCACAGTTCCCACAAGTTTCCTGCTTACCTTGAATTCCTCTCGATCTGTCTACACTCTGTTTTTATCACCACGTGGATTTTCTGAAGTATTTTTTTTTTCCTCCTCATTCACATCTGAAACCGCTGAGCTTAAAAATGGCTATACTTTTGCTGGTCCTGCTTTCTTTTCTTTCCCCAATTAATGAACTCAAATAATCTCCCTTTCCAGTCAGTGCTTGGTCTAATTCTTTATCTTCTCATTTGATGCTCAGAATTCCAGGATCATTACTTGTATCTTTCCCACTCAGTTTCACAGGTCTCTGAAGTATAAGGATTGGGCAGGATGTGTTAGGAGCACATATCTTGTCTCTGCCTCCTGTTCCATATGTTTTAATTTCCTTTAACCATTTGTCTATTTCTTTTGCACTAATTGGATATTTTTACTGTATCACATTTTATATTCACTACTGCTCTGGTCAACCACTCTCTGTCAGGTTGCCGTACTGTGGTGGTGTGTGTGTTGCTTGCTGTGAGACTGGAGGCTCAAATACTGACACCAGTATTTGAAATACAAGCAGAGTGATCTATGGCGGCCATGTTTCAGCAGAACTTCTGGACTGTGATACTGAAAAGAAGGAAGGGAACAGTCACTTCTCAAAGAATTAGCCAGTGGAAACCTGAGCAGCCGTAACATACTTTCTGATATTTACTGGAAAAATTTATTTTATTTCAGTATTACAAATTATTTAGAGCAGTTGAATATTTTCAACTGTTTATTGCATAAATAAACATAATTTATTTCATTTTTTTCTAGAGTAAGTTTCTAATGTATCACTCACATAACACCATCTCTTGATCAGACAGTAATGTTCAGTTCCTCAATCTCCAAGCTCTAACTTCTTAAAATGAAACCTAACTCCAGAAATTTAAGATCATCCAATCTTTCTTAATTTTTCAACTCACAAATGTTATTTGATAGTTACCTGGCTTCTAGTACTCATGTTTTCTGGTTTCTATATATATTTTCCTTAACCTAGGATTCATATACCCCATTTTTGTTTTTTATGTCTCTTAAGGCAAATATTTCATAATCTTGAAAGATCAATTAAGAGTTCTTTCTTCATTAAATTTATAAATGTATCAGTATTATTATTGTAATTATTATTACAGTAATTTTTCTACTCATCCAAAAATATTTCAACAACCAGGTTATTCCCAGTTGTATGCTTTAAATTTCTACATAGAAAAGAATCTTTAATTAATGATTATATTTTTATTTTTCTGACAGTGTTTAAAAGTGTGTCAACCAACCATTAATTTTAAATGCTTAAAAACTGTTTGCTAAATGAACATTTCAATTTCAATATATGTTTATATCAGTAGATATAAGATCATAAAACCAAGGAAACAACTGCATGTATTTAACAACACCCAGAAGACAGTGATTTAGAAAACATGGACCAGGCTTTGAGTAAAAGTGTGCTTTTAAATTTTAAAATATGGAAATTTAAACAAATAGTAGTATTAATCCGGTGGCATAGTGCCTAAAGCATTTTGACTGCTAACCAGAAGGCTGGCAGTTCAAACCCAATGACCACACCTCTGAAGAAAGATTGGGCAATCTACTTCCATGGAGATACTGCCTTGGAAAACCCAGGAGGGGTAGCTATGAATAGCAATCAACTTGACAGCAGTGAGTTGTTTTTTAATTCTTCAAGTATTAAAATGATGTGTAAAAAAAAGCCTTAATCATACATGTAAAAAGAACATAATGAAAAAATATATTAATATATAAATAAAATTTTAAAATATTCATTTCAATCATGCATATTGAACATGTTGTTGTTGTTGTTAGGTGCCGTCGAGTCGCTTCTGACTCACAGCAGAACGAAACACTGCCCAATCTCTCGTCAGCTCCATGATCCTTGCTATACTTGAGCCCACTGTCACAGTCACCTTGTCAATCCATCTCCTCGAAGGTCTTCCCCTCTTTCATCGACCCCTCCACCTTACCAAGCATGACATCCTTCTCCAGGGAATGGTCCCCTCTGACAACATGACCAAAGTAGGTGAGACTAGTCTGGCCATCCTCGCTTCCAAGGACCATCTCGGCTGCACTTCCTGCAGGGCAGATCTGTTCTTTTGGCAGTCCATGGCACCTTCAGCACTCTTCACCAGCACTGCAACTCAAAAGTTTCAACTATTCTTCGGTCTTCCTTATTCACTGTCCAGCTCTTACATGCATGCTGGGCAATTGGAAATATCATGGCTTGTGTCAGGCACACCTTAGTCCTCAAGGAGACATCCTTGCTCCTCAGCACTTGAAAGAGTTCCTTTGCAGCCGTCCTGCCCAGTGCTACACATCATAGAATGTCCTGACTGCTGCTTCCATTGGCCTCAATTGTGGAACCAAACAACGTGAATTCATTGATAACTTCAATCTTTTCTCCATTTATCGTGATGCTGCCTTATCTTGTGATTTTTGTCTTGTTTATATTGAGATGTAATCCATACTGCAGACTGTGTTCTTCAGTCTTCATCAATAAGTGCCTCAAGTCATCCTCCCTTTCAGCAAGCAAAGTTGTATCATCAGCATATCTCAGGTTGTTAATGATTCTTCCTCCAATCCTGATGCCATGTTTTTCTTCATATAGTCCATCTTCTCAGATTATTTGCTCAGCAGATAGATTGAACAAGTATGGGGAAAGGATACAACCCTGACACACTCCCTTCCTGATTTTAAACCATGCAGTGTCCCATTGTTCTGTTTGAACAACAGCCTCTTGATCAAGGTACATGTTCCTCATGAGTACAATCAAGTGTTCAGGAATTCCCATTCTTCTCAATGTTATCCATAATTTGTCATGATCCCCACAATCAAGTGTTTTTGCATAGTCAATAAAGCACAAGTAAACATCTTTCTGGTATACTTTGCCTTAAGCCAAGATCCATCTGACAGTAGCTATGATATCCCTTGTCCTACATCATCTTCTGAATCTGGCTTGCACCTCTGAAAGTTCACTGTCAATATACTGCTACAACCATTTTTAAATTATTTTCAGTAAGATCTTACTTGCGTGTGATATTAATGATGTTGTTCGATAATTTCCACATTCTGTGGGATCACTTTTCTTTGCAATGGTACATATATGGATCTCTTCCAGTCAGTTGGCCACGTAGCTGTCTTCCAAATCTCTTGGCATAACCAAGTGAGTGCCTCCGGTGTGGCATTCATTTGTTGAAATATCTCAATGGGTATTCTGTCAATTCCCGGAGCCTTGTTTTTCACCAATTCCTTCATTGCAGCTTCAACTTCTTCCTTCAATACCATCGGTTCTAGATCATATGCCACCTCTTGAAATGGATGAAGATTGGCCAGTTCTTTTTGGTACACAGACTCTGTGTGTTCCTTCCATCTTCTTTTGATGTTCCCTGCATCATTAGATATTTTGCCCTTAGCATCTTTCAATATTGCAACTCAAGACTTCAATTTTTTCTTCAATTCTTTCAGCTTGAGAAATGCTGAGCATATTCTTCCCTTTTGGTTTTCAAGCTCCAGGTCTTTGCACATTTCATTATAGTAATTGGCTTTGTCTTCTAGAGCTGCTCTTTGAAATCTTTGGTTTAATTCTTTTATCTTACCATTTCTTCCATTTGCTTTAGTTACTCTCTACTCATGGACAGGTTTCAGAGTCTCTTCTGTCATTCATTTTAGTCTTCTCTTCTTTTGTTGTCTTTTTAGTGACTTCTTGCTTTCTTCATGGATGATGCTCTTGATGTCATCCACAATTCATCTGGTTTCCTGTCATTGGTGTTCAATGCATCAAATCTATTCTTTAGATGGTCTCTAAATTAAGGAGGGATATATTCCTTCATCATATTTTGGCTCTTGTGGACTTGTTTTAATTGTCTTTAACTTCAAGTTGAACTTGTATATGAGCAGTTGATGGTCTGTTCGACAATCAGCTCCTGGCTTGGTTTTGGATGAAGATATTGAGCTTTTCCATTGCCTCTTGCCACAGATGTTGTCAATCATATTGAATATACAGTTTGATTATCATTAACATGTATTTATTTTGTTGTGCTCACGTTTTCCATCACTGATTGTTATCTGTTCATGTCATATTTTCTCTGCATATTTTTTTTTTTCCAATCAGATGAAAAATGATCCTTCCTTACATTTCTGTTTTAACTTCTATGAAGGTAATTGCTTATGAATTTGAGGGGCCTTCAATTAGGATTTCTTGAAAATATGATAACCAAAAAAAAAAAGAAATCCTAAGAACCAAAAACTATATAAAATTTATTTCCATAAATTAGAGCATTTTCAAGGTAATCCCACTCTTGCATATTGACAAAAAGGCAGGTAAACTAATGTATATTTAGTTCCCATGTAAACAGAAAGCTTCACTTTGCATGTTATAGGAAACAAATGTTAGGAAATTCTGCAGTATATTCTAGATAACTCTCAAATATAAGAAATCAAATTCAGGACCCAGTCTCCTAGATATACATGTCTTTCACACATAACTTTAAACCAAGTTATTAGTTTGTTCTTTCTGAATATGAAGAAAATGTTTTAACAGTGGCCTCTTGAATACGTATTACTTGATTATCCACTAAATGTGTTGTCCTACTTCTAACTGTAAATGGATAAATTTTTGGGAAAATTATACTTTATGCTAGTCAATATAGTAGAGTATAAATGATTTAGAGAACTTCCAGAAGTTTTCATGAAATAAAAAGAAAATGAGACAGGGATTCTAATAGGTAGCTTCCTCACAAAATGGGACATTAATCAGAGAGATGCCCTGAGGACAACTCTCAGTGCCAGTATCTGGAGATGCTTCTCAGTCCTAAAGGATTCAGTGGGTCTCATATCTCACCCCAAATATTAAATTTTTACAAGACATACAAAACATGTGCTATATTATTACCACAACATTTTTTTAAAAAATTAATTCATATTTAGTTTATAAATCTCATCTTTACTCTTCTGTCTTTCATAATGTAATTATTCCCACTTACAACTTTAAGGCTATTTTCTAAGAAATGGTCTGCCTCTAGGCACCATAAATTGGATCTATAAATTCTGATTTCTCTTACAAAGCCATTTTGGTAAAAGTTGCTCTTTTGGTTTGAATTACCAGTATAATTTAGCCAAAATATATAAAAATTAATTATGCCATTTGTGCCTTTATATCAACAATATTTCTTTACTTTATTTTGTCATTAATTTTGTACATATTTTATGAAAATGTATAATTATTAAATGAAACTTCCTTGTTCTTGTATGTGTAAAAATTTTAAATATACCTTAAGGAATAACTTACCACAGGACTTATCTATGGAGTCTGAAGAGCAAAAATTATTTGCTAGCTGTCTTCTGTAGTGTGTTCTTTAGAGTTGTATTCTATTGTAATTGTAAAGCATTTTCAAATACTGTAATTTTCCCAAGGAATTCTTGTTTACAAAAAACAATAATTATGTGTAGGATAATGGAATCTGGGCTGATCATTCCTTTTTTTTTTTCCTTTTTGTAAAAGATATTTCTCTCATGGCTTCTTTGTATTAATAGTATGTATTGACTCTTGTAATATATGTTAAATTATGCATAAAATAAACAATTTCTAGCCAGTGAACAAGGAAAATGTTGTCAGTGCTTTTGGGATTATTGTTGTGCTTCATAACTGTTAAATCATGCTGCTCAAGCAGACAAATAAGAACCTCACAAGAATTTTTTTTTTTTTTTAA
This sequence comes from Orycteropus afer afer, assembly GCF_000298275.1. Taxonomy (NCBI): domain Eukaryota; kingdom Metazoa; phylum Chordata; class Mammalia; order Tubulidentata; family Orycteropodidae; genus Orycteropus; species Orycteropus afer. The sequence goes on from NW_006922347.1 coordinate 421,415, forward strand.
TCTTAGTGAAGAAAAAGAAAAGGAAATAAACAAATGAATACAAAATAAAGAAAGCTAGTTTCACAAGTTTGAATAGAAAAGATGCTTTCAACAAAATACACTAGATTTGTATTTACTTCATATAAGCCTATCAAAATTTTTAAATAGCAAATGTTATTTTAAAAGCTCACTATGTTAAGACATTAGCTTCACTATTATGTTTAAATAAATAAAAAATATATTTTAAATAAATATGTGGATTTTTAGGTGAAGTTTCACAAATATTAAAACACATGATATCCAAATATAATTTTTTTAAAAACAAATGAAATTTTAAATATGGAAAAGTGATTATTACTTATACATTAAACACTATTATGTTCTTATGCAAGTAAAGAAATAAATCAATGAGGACATTTATGATGGAAATTAAAAAAAATAGAATTTTTAAAAATCATTCAGTATAAATAAGACATGTTCCTGACTGAATTAGATACTATTCCTTACAATTAAAAACAGGTTTTCAATAATGTGACCTTTTAAATAGGAGAGAGTAACAGGTAGACTGACTTCCATAGCTATAACTGCTCCAGCTTTTTTGCTAAAATGTAGATGAGAGCAAATATAACAGAGACAATCAGTCCAGATGAAGAACAACAAATACAAGTTTACTCAATGTTTTTATTTACAATGCTTTGGAACAATCTGCTTTTAAGCATTTGTATAGTAATGATGTCTGAAGCTATTATAGCTGGAAGGAGAGCTTCTTTCAAACCAGTATTTTTTTTTTTCCCCCCTAAAGTCTGGAGCATTTTTTCTCAGTTAAAAACTCTAATATCCTTACAGTCTAATATCCTTAAAGACCAAGAAATATTAATAGTAGTAAGAAGATGAGTATCACAGTGTCATCTATGTAAACAATAATGTTATATTGAATAATCTTTTCAAAAGAAACAATGAATATACTAGACTACATATAATGTGTGTGCATTTGTGTGTGTGTATGTGTGTGTCTGTGATTGTGTAATTTTCCTTCACACTGAACTAGCACAAAAGTATAGAAGCCACTCTATGCGAAATATGGAGTGAAAACAAGATTTCTGGAATGAAGGAAGCATGGAATTTTAAAGCTGACTTTCACTATGGGGTTTCCACCAAAACGTGAATAACTTGTGCTTTTGATATAATGGTGGTAGTTGTTGTTGTTGTTGTTGTTATTTGCCGTCGAGTCGGCCCCGACTCATAGCGACCCCTCCTTGGGTTTCCGAGGCAGTTATCACTCCGGAAGTAGAATTGCCCAACCTTCCTTCCGAGGAGTGGCTGGTGGGTTTGAACCGCCAGCCTCCTGGTTAGCAGTCAAGTGCCTTAGGCACTATGCTACCAGAGCTCCCATGGTGGTAGTTAGGGGATATGAAATAAAATTCAAGGTCAGTAAAGGAGAGAATTCTAACAGAGAACTCTGCATAAATTGAGGACTTTAAACTGTACTCTTTGTGTAAAGATGAATAAGAAATAAACCCTAATCTACAGAAATGGAGAGTGAAGTAACATGTCAGCCTTAGTGCTGGATAGAGGGAAAAAGAAATCTCTATAACCCATGGAGAATATCAGTGTTTGAGAAACATCTAAAGGGGAATTAAATGTGAAGTTGTAATTCATCTAGTGCATTGGAAGTCACAAAAGCAAAGAGCCTCTAAAAGAGCTGTACATCTATCAGTCTAGATCTCAAATCATTTCTACGAAAATATACAGCTATCAATCTTAAACTAAATAAATAAATAGAACACATAAGGAAAATAAGTATTATGAGTAGAACAAGGAGAAATGAGACAGCAGAAATACATGCACAAAGAATTCAAACATAATTTATCAAACACAGAAAACAAAATGAATATTTAATCGATTAATAAAAACAAAAATAAGCAACAAAGAGATGCTGGAATATATAAGGATGTATATATATATATATATATATATATATATATATAT